>NW_025110110.1:123768-240750 GCF_011392965.1 Frieseomelitta varia | reverse complement strand
CTTTCAGAGCGCCCCGTCTCGATTCCGCAACAAAAAAAGAAAAAGGAAAAAAAAAAAAAAAAAAAGAAGAAGGAAAGGGTGGGAAAAGTGGACGTGCGGCGTCACGACGGCGACGCGACGCCCGGCGTCGCCCGTTGGCTGGCTTCGAGGCAATTATACAATTAGTTAAAGTATCTGGCCGCGTAACGGCCCATAAAACAAACATGATTGCGGCTGCTAACTGCTGCGAACCAACAGAGATACAGGGGCCAAGGGTCTCGTTCTAAGTGCCACTGATGAGGTAATAACGGCTTGATCATTTTATTGGCACCTCGCGGCGCGTTGGAAAAAATTCGTAATTACCTTACTCAGTAATTCCTCTGGCGAAAATTATCTCGGTGTATTTATCGTCCGATTTTTTTGAGTAGATTTCGATGAACGTTGTGGCACGTAACTTTACTTGGTTTACCCTTGCAAATGATCAATCCTTTCGAAGAATCATAATAAATTTAGAATTTCAATCACTGAACGTATTTTTAACATTGTCTTACTTTGAATTTTAGCTCGACATTTCAGCATTTACTTCGTCTACAATAAAATGAGAATCAGCGAAAATTAATTATATTCGCGGTTTATGAAAATTACGAATTTCATTACTGGCATTACTTTCGTTCGGTGTCGATATTATTATAATTTATTTATTGTAATATTATATATTGTTCAATTATATTATACATTATAATATTATATATTGTTAATAAATACCAATCGCGCGTTATCCACGCTATTAATCAAAGGGACAATAAAGGGATAGGAAACTCTGGTGAAACGGTATCGAAAACAGCTTAGTGTCCCTCTGCTCGTTCGTCACCTGGTCCACCGCGAATCTAGTTATGAGAATCTCTTTTAGCGACGTTTCGCGATGGGGAGTCAGCTCACGCGTTCGCAGGCCATACATTTTCACTTTGGCACACGTGTCGACACCTTACGTCGAGCAGCCGTCACCGACAACGATAAGAGGGGACAGCCAGTGAAAAGACAGGCTCTCGCGTATCTTTTCGATACAACGATGCTTCCTTTCCCGCCTGCAGAGAAGACGAAATGGTGATACGATGATGCGCTCGGTTATGCATTATGTATACACCTCTGACGAGGCCCGCTAACTGAAAACCGATTTCGAGCCTCGTCGACTCGTTGCATGGGTCGTTTCGTTTTTCCGTGGGTGTCGTACGCGTATTTTCTATGTGTTTCGTGTCAATGGATTTACGAACAGGTGGCTAAACAATGGATTGAAAGTAAATGCTGCTCTACACGAGAAAATATCTTTTAAAATATACATTCAGGTTGTTACACACGAAGTGACTGAACTCTTAACAAAACTTTCGATTTAATTATGACTTACAACACGAGAATCAAGTTACAGTTATTACAATTAAAAGTTTCAAAGTTTTCAAGTTCTGAACGATGCTTTTTTAAATTGGTCGTTTCATATGTAACAACATACATTAAGCTCGTACGATAATAGACGATACTGTCTTTGATCAAGTTTTTTTCTTTCTGCCATAGACACAGAAGACCACGCGTTTCCACTTAAAATATTTGATAGTATCACACCATAAATTTATGAAAAAAAATTCATAAGAAGTAAGGACCAAAATGCATTATAAGGTAGGAAGAATCATCATAGAATTGGTTCGAATCGGGTAGATTTGCAGCGTTCGCGTGCTCACGTGCTCTCTCTCTTTCTCTGAAGTGGAAATGTGATCTAAAGGCCATGCATAATACAGGAGAATCGTGGGGCGGCTGAAAGGAGCGCACGGTCGAAGAATGTTAAAATTCCTGGAGCACCACGTCAACCGACCTCGCTCAAATATCACTTTGTGCTCACGTTGACGTACAGGGGATTTGCACGAGCCGGGTGTTTATGTTTTTCTGAAATATTTATCGTTCCTCTTTATGGCCCGCGTAAAAACACCATCGATTTGACGTGAATCACGAGGGTACGCACGTGCAAAAGGATCACAAAGCATTTTGAATTATAAAACGCGATATGACGAATGTTTATCCAATAACGTGACGTACTTAAAAGTAAAATGTGAAATTCACCATTTGAGCACTAATCGAATAAGGATCTAAACGCCCATTTAACACATTTTGAAGGAAGAAATTAGATTAGAACGAAAATTAAATAAAATGAAAGTATGTATCTTTTTAAATATGTATCTACTAAAAAAAATAATCTAAAGTCAAGTTTGCAACACACTTTCTTAAGTAACTATAAATATTTTATTCATGGCAGTAGTTAATTAAAGTAAGTTAAAATGAAAAATGTATTTTATCTAAAAAGAAACAGGTGTGGTCCAACACTTCTGAGCAAGTGTGTAGTTAAATTCGTCCAAATCCTAATTTCATTGAAACAATTTTTACCGAACGTAAACCGTCTACTTCTAAACTGTACTATCCGTAAGTTTCAAACACCTAACATGCTTCTTGCGTTTAACCTTCGCTTTCTGACGAAATGTCCGCAGTCTGTGTATATTGAACTATATTTCACTACTGAGTTAATTTTTTCCGAAATGTGCTACAAATCCTTGCTGCTAAATCAGAATGAAACGAAATATCTCACTATCTCTTTAAATAACCCGAGGACGAATTTTCATCACAATTTGTCTGCTCATAAACTGGTTTATTCTACTTGAAGAAATAACCTCTGCTAAATATTCCAATATTCCTCCCAAAGATACACATACACGTAACTCTTCATATCCACTCATCCAATTCTTCACGCATTCCACACTTTCCCATCTCATTAATTACTTCGAACTCACCCTCGGATGAATTCGTATCTCGCAACAACTGCGATGATCGACATTTACCCTGGCAGAAACTCATCGTGGCCGCGTATTGGTAGCGAAGGCAACGACCAAAGCTGCATAAATAAGCCGAAGGAAATTTGCAATTATGAGACTAGAAATACACGGCTGCTGTGTGCTGGCCCACCTCCCCAGCCACGATCCCCCGGGTCCCTCTTCTATCCGAGGTGAGTGCATACCCGCACCAGAGACGGAGTTCTCGACAGAGTTCCACAGAGGGTGTGTCGCAGGAAAAGTTGAAGGAAGCACAGCTGACGAGTATGCAAATGCGAGCCAACCACCCCGTACATCTCCGCGAGTCCTCGTCACACGGCCCTCCCGAGCGTAGACGAAACAGTGCAATCCCTATGTGCGGATTCGCATTAGCGAGCAACTTTCCTGCACCGAAACTGTGGTGTGGCCTGGTGTGAGTGTATAAAGAGAAAGAGAGAAGGGGAGAAAGAGAAGAGGCATTGATGTTGCCGGCTGATTTCGCTGCGCCGTTTATATGCAACCGAGGATGAATCGTGGCTGCCGATTAATCAAATTGAATTTGAAATGAGGCTCGAATGCTTCGACGTTTTCCATCGAACGATGGGCGACTCTACGTCGGCTTACGTTAAGGAGAATGCATCGATTGAAAAAGAAAAAATGCGAAGATTTGGCTTTAAATATTAATTTAAATATTCTTTATGCAGATTTATAATGTACAGAATATAATTGAAAAATGTGATTCCAATGGCTCAAGACTCAGTCTCTCTAGGGTTTCTAGGTTTCAAACTATATTATATCGCAACGATTGAATGTTAATTGTAGATTTCGAGGTTCTGTCTTCCATTTTTTACAACGATATTCCAAAAAGCAGTATCATTTCTTCGGTAACGCTATGTTAATCAAGAAAATGACGCTTTGAGTACACCTACCATTTTATCTCGAGCACTAGGAAAATTACCATGTTTCTTTTTCTTCGTTGAAATCTTTCCCGCAGTGCGCACGAAAGAAGTTTATTTTCAGGGAGGAACTCGCGCTTGAAGAGGAAGAAAGTCTCCGGGATCAGTCACGCGGCCGACTGGCAGATGCAGCGCTCATTTCCATATAGGTTCGAACCATTTAGTTCAAACATTTCTTTCCATTCGCTAAAAGCCTTCCCGGGGCCGCGATCTTGTCCTTCGATGGCATCTAACTTACAATTTAAATAAAAGCAAACACACGTAAGGCCGGTGCGTCGACCCTCGCGCATGACGATATACACTTCGCCGTACTCTTCGGGTACCTATTTCGACGCGAGAGAAGTTTCAATGGGCTCCGAGATAGAAGACGTCCCCGACAGATTCCGGAGGGTGTGATGAATGTTCTTTAACCTCGCGGCTTCTCGCTCTTCCCTTTCCCCTTAAAGATCAATCGCGGCCCTTATTCTCGTTCAACGTTCGAGAAACTCGACGTGCAATGGCTCGATAAATGTTTCATCGCGGTGACTGATCACCACGAGCAGCCATTATTTAACAAGATGGCTGGAAAAAATTATTTCTCAGTCTATCTCCATAGGGTAGAATAATTTTTATTACAGTAAAAATGACCTGAAATTTTGGATTATCCTTCGTCTTATTAATCTATTCTGAAAAACTTCTGTAAGCAATATACGGAACGTAACCTACAAATTATTGTAACCTGACCTAGTGATGGATATTCCAATCTATATCTAAGACTCGAGACCAACCAAAATTATCAAAAATTTTCAGCCGATTTTCGAATCGTATTGGAATTTTTCGCTACACTGCACATATTCGAAGCGAATGACTAATGAGTAAATTCATCAGTGTTCGTTAAATTAAAATCCTAAATTCTAAAACAGAACGTTCGTTTCAACGCAAAGTGCCTTGTACAAACGAAGAAACTACAATTTACTAGGAAATTGTCTGGAGCTTCAAGCTTAGTCGAATTCTATCCACGCTCTATCCATCGAATTGATCTAAGCTGTTTGGCCCTTTGGTTCTGTGGATCATCCTAATATCCGATCGAGCGAATTGCGAATTCGACGCTCGTAAAATTAACGAACCTTGTTGCGTTTCCTCCCTGTCTATCTCTAACCTCTCGTTCCTTCCCTCCTCGCTGTCCCTTGTTTCTTCTCTCCTCTCGCCAAAGATCGAATTCCTCCTTTGTACACTGCCTACAGTGCTTCGAGAACTATTCACGGACTTCTTTGTGCGAAGCAATCAGGAAGCCGGAGTATAAACGCTAGATACAACCGGCACGTGCCGTGAAATTCATTGTCTGCGTTTCTAGCGACGGCGTATAGCGTTCCCTTCCGATCGCAGAATTGAAAGTAAAGCTGTTACATGCGATCGACGTTTCTTGCCTGCGTTCGACAATGAACGATTCGTCCGATCATCGAAACGTTGCGTTGAAGTTTTCAGTCGAAGATATAAATAGTTAAAAATTTTATTAAATATTTAGATTTGCAGATAACGTCATGCCTGCGTCATGAAAATTTTTTATCAGGTATACTTCCAAGTGCCCTTTCTTATTCGCACGGAACACATACGACACGTTTAGATTACTTAAGCATCATCCTCGAGTAAATCGATGCATTCGTCACGAGCGTGGCAATCCAGGTCGGTGGATTTAATAAATCAAGTTCGCTTTCGTCAATTATGTACGTCATTTCCGTGGAAATGATCGTTCCGGCAATTAGGATTCTCGCGACTCTCTCTCTCTCTCTCTCTCTCTCACACACACACACACACACACACACTCTCGTTGGCAAGCGATGCCCCCGTCGATTTACTAGCATCCACAACGGGAGCAAATTTCCCGACCTACGGTTCTATTTGAGGTTGCGCTAAGCAAGTTAGCACAACCCCAACGTATCGCGTTAAATTATGCTCAGAAGCAGCGCGGCTGTCGCGGATACGTATGTTACGCATACACGCGACACGTGTGCCACGACCCTCGTCGTGCACGAGTCTCGTAATCACGACGAGGCTGCGTTCAGCCGTGTTCGCAGGCCCTTTTCACATACACCCTGTACCAACTGTCACGCGACTGACCGAAAGCCCGCAAGAAAAAGGAAATCATCCGTCTCCATTTTCTTCACTTGTCGTAACACGAACCGACCTCGGGGAAACAACAGCCCACGTGTCGACCACGAGAATAAACCTGCACGGTTTGGATGTGTTTTCGTGAAATCGTGCGAGCACCGATCACGGTGTTGCATGAGCAACAATGTCAGGAAACTGGTGGCATTAACGTGCACGTAGTAGCTACTACGATGATTGGGTGGAGAATAAATCACCGCTGCTACCGTGCGATATTTTCTTTTTCCTTTTTTTTACGGAAGTGTTTCTTGACCTTTCGCTCGGACCTTTAATAAATCTGGTTAAAACCGATATCGCGATGAAAGTTACACAATAGAAAGAAACGCAACTTTTCGAATTATCGATGTAAGAATTTACACGGATTATGAAAATTTCGTTCCTTTATTTCTATATTTATAAATTACACGTTAAATTCTATTATATTCCGTATTCCGTGAGTTATTATATATTGTATGTCGTGTATTACATGAATTATTATGTATTTCATATTCCACGAGTGACACGGAGTGTCATATGCATCTCATTATATTTTTTTCCCTATCATTGTATCATGTGAACAAGATGAAAACTTATTATCTTAGATTGTTTCATCTCTTTGACGAAATAATGCCGAATTATTTTTCACTTTTCCTCTAAAACGGATCTTTTCGAATCGTATGCAGATGAAATTTATTTTAATTCTCCTCTGTCAAGATGATTCCTCATACCTATATATATATATTCTCAAAATTCTGTACATAATATTTATAATAAAAAGTGTCTTTGAGATTAAGATACATCTTCTTACCAACTCCTCTTTGAAATCTTCAAACTTATACCTTTAAACTCTCGTAAATGCAATTTATATGACTCCATAATTTATCATGGCCATTTTTTAACCATGACAGCTGCCTCAAAAGTCTTTCTGCAATACACAGTTCTCATTTGTAATAAATAATTATTCTCCACTAAAGATCTTAGCTGCGCTTAACGAAGATTCAGATCAACATTTTGCGGTCCCGGGTTCGCGAACCCGAAGTACTTAACCGGCCATTAAATTTACCAAACCGCGTGATTCCACTGAGGGCTACCGTAATTAACCGTGTAACTTGTGATCACTGGATACCGGTGACGAATCAAACGTAGGTGATTTGACAGCAACGCTGTCTAATTACGCCGATACTATTTAACGATCGAACGCGGATATAACGACCAGTTAACGGAATTACACGCTGCTTAATGTATTTACCGTCTGCCTGCTAACCGTCGCCCTTTGTGATATATCGTCCGATGCTTGTGTCGTGTCATAATCGATCGTCTCATAGACGTTTCACACCGAGTACATCAGCCTGCGTGTAATTGATTCGATGTCTAAGTTTTCGTATCAAAGTATAACTCCCGATACTCCAGCAAATACCAAGAGAATTAATTACTAGAGAATTGATCGTCAACGTTCCGATTCTTGTACCTTTCTGCTCTCTTTGATATATCTGGACAAATTATTTCTTTCTTCTCAATTCTATCGAATTTCGTTGATTAACCCCTTTCACAGTCTTTTCACGTTTCTTTGTATAATGACTCGATTGTTGCAGACATAATTCATTAAGTTGAATTTAAACTCATTTATTCGTTATGACTGAGAAACGTTAGATTTTATTCATTTACTTTCTTTTGGATGAACTCATTCATACACATTTATATCTTGTAATATTTTTTTTTTTTTTTTGTCAAATGACTTCAATATGCGTTTGAAACAGTCGATCGAGGAAGGTAAAATTTGTGATAATGCGGTGAAGAGACTCGGAAAACGGCCGCGAGACGTTAAAGGATGGAGACTTCAATGCGTCACGAGGAACGTTTCACGCCAAAAACCAGAGAACTTTGTCATCCGAACTCGATAAAACGACAATGAACAGACGAGCAGGTTGTATTGGCGGGTTCTCCTCGAAGGGAACGGTAGCTAGGTGCTCTGGGGCCTATAATCATGCGTCTTGATTAGTGCCGTGCGCTCAGTGATCATCCCGGGTCTCTAATGCCTCTCTGCCGCGCGTTCTAGTCCTCTCTAGTCCTCTGCTGCTCTCGTCTCCTTCGTAGACGAAACTTAGCAAATATTCCTTGCCTAGGATCGATTATCTACCGATTATTTGAAAAACCTCGTACCCCGTTCTTTTTTAACTTAATACGTTCGTACGTAGTGCGTTCAATATCTTGAAAATTAATCGCAGGATTCGTTCAACCGATCGAGACTTTTATTTCTTGTAAAAAATTTATCCTTTATAATATCGTACAACTTGAAAATTACACATCCATTTATTTTGAAAATATCGTCCTCTTTGTTTGTTGATTAGATTCGAGTTTGACTTAATTATATATCAAGTCTATCTAATTTCAGCTTACATCTTATGTCGTAAACATTCGTGATCGTGACCTATTTGTTGAATTACTCAGTTTCATACTTTACACCGTTAAACTGATTGTTGCTTGTTGATCGACATTCAACAGCGGCGATGTTACGTTCGCGTTAATTACATACAGAAATTCACAATCTTGGTGGATTCGTTGACGAGAAAATAGTAATTGGTACACCCGATACATGCAGCTGATAGCGTTCGCCGCAAGATGTGCACGTGTTCGTGCACAAGATAGACAGGCGTACGTGTATTTGGAGCGACGTCCTGGAGCGCGGATGAGCCTGGAGGAAACCATTATAGACTCGTGTTCTCGCTCGATCCTTCTATCTGTCTCTCGCTCTACTTACAATCGCTTTCCTCTTTAATGCGAGAGATAACCGGCGGCGATACATATTCGATGAAACGAGTATCGGGATTACTCGACGTAGTCTAAAGCGCTCCTTGATTTGGTACGTTCTACTACAAATGGAAGAAATTCTCTTTTACACAATCTTTTTCATCGGAAGAAATCGTGGAATTGAAGAAAAATCTTAATCCGCTTCTAAGAAACGAAATATCCCAATTCAGCTGTTGGAATCCTTGGTGCATGAGTGCGAGTTTGTCAGTCTTCCGAAGAGAAAGTTCGGTGAGAACAGCCAGTCACGTTTCACGGCAACACGAATACACAATTTACTAGTTTATCTACTTTACATTGGCCCCATGATACTTCCAAGAAATGACAACTGTTCGATGTTTTAAAACCTTTTAATCCAGCCCCAAATTCTTCTAGAAAGACTCCTAATCAAAGTTCTAAGAATTCTCAAACATTCCATCTTGATCACCCTCGATCCTTGAAGCACAACTGTTCCAGCTAATAAATCAAATTCGTCAAAATACCATCGTCAGTGGTGTATATCGTCTGCCAACGAGCCAAGTCACGAGCCGGTTAATTCGATACACTTGCCGATCGCGGTTTTCAAATAAAGCCTACAGCCGAGTATCCGGCTCGGCGAAGTCGAGCGTGGGGGGGGTTGGGGGGGTGGCTCGCCGATAGGTAACCAAGCGTAACC
Organism: Frieseomelitta varia; assembly: GCF_011392965.1. Classification (NCBI taxonomy): domain Eukaryota; kingdom Metazoa; phylum Arthropoda; class Insecta; order Hymenoptera; family Apidae; genus Frieseomelitta; species Frieseomelitta varia. Next base: position 231,385 of record NW_025110110.1, on the reverse strand, counting down.
ACGAATAGTTGTAACCCTGCGCTAAGTGGAGTCGTAACTACGCGGACTCGTGGGTCTGGAAAGTCCTGGCAAAGCGCAAGATTAAGCAAATCGACGGTCGGCCGGCGTTTAAGGTCCTGGTCAATGGCGCGGAAGAGACGCGGAAGGAGGGCCGAGTAAGCAGGTTATAGAGGCGTAGACTCGCTCTGCTACAGATGGATAGGTAGATAGAAGGCCTGGTTTGGTCGGGCCAAACTGATACAATTAGATGTGATCTTAACGCCATAACTCACGGCTAATCTCGGGGTCTGGAGCAGCCCTGGCTGAATTTCGCCTTCCGGCCAACGCGCGACTCACTTCATTATTCATCCCGTTTCCGCCGCTGCCCGGTCCAGTTTATCTCTCGCTATCCGAACCGGATGTACCGCGCGCGACCTATCGACCTATTATCGATAGGCAGGGACTCGCCGTGCCGCCGCGAGTTCTCTCGCGTTGCGCTACCAACCTGTTCGCAACCGGAATTGAAAATCGAACACAATTATCGACGTGCGGGGCCAACCTGCGCGGTCACCGCTCTGGTTGAATTCGTATCAGGTGTTAAACTCGTTCCGTCGAAGCTTGCGGTTCGTTGTTTCCACGGATCGAACGAACTTTCTGCATTTTGACGGAACGAAGAGTGAACTGTGGATTTTTGTGCATTTGTGAGAAATTTTACAAGCTATCGAAAGCACGTAGAATATTCAAAATGCAGCATAGGCTGTGATATTTAGCGAGTAAAAGGCATTGAAAAATATGTATTATGATAAATTGTATTATGAACAATATAAATGTGAATAAGTGATCATGTATTATTTAAATGTTCTTAAAATGTTGTGATGAAATAGGTTATCGGCATAAAATAATTGAAAGATGAAACAACATATTCAATTTACAATATAAAGTTTCAAAATAATTTTCGAGTAATCAGACTGCGAGTTTTTTGTGCATTTATGAAAACTTTCGAAGCTGCGAAAATGCACGCAAAATGCACGATAAATTTCATTGTGCAAAAATATATGAAATATCCAAGGAGCAGTATTAATTATAATTCTATATGGAAGAATTTCGTTAATGGTGTTCGTGAAAATTTAAAAATGCATAAAATCTTTTAGTAATAATAGTAAATTAATACTTTTAATGAAAGTTTCAGGGAGCAATTAAAGTTTTTAATCTTGTGTCATTCGGTGACAAAATATATATAGACCCGAAACTCGTAACACAGAGATTATTTGAAACACCGACACTTTTTCCCTTTAATAAACCATAACTCCATTCGCCATGAAAACGAGAGACACGTTAAAATCTCATCTGCCTGCTTGCCAGGTATTGACTGACTTCGTTTATGTACTTTCAGTTTATGACGCCACTAAAGTCGCCAGGAAGACATTCAGAATCGGACTGTTAAAAATGAAGTGGCTCTGTCCCGTTAAACCTCCTCGTGTCTTACTTCGTTTAACATTCTACTCTACAAGCTAAGAAGGAAATTAAAAGTAAAAAGAAATTTTATTAACCCACTCGTTTAAACAAACAAATGATTTTTCTTTTACACATCAAGTAGCTCGAGTCAATGATTTCCGACGAGATGAAGATTGCAGTGTGTTCTACTTTGGGTCGTATGAAAAATTCCACATTGAGTCAAATTGACTTTATAATAAATCAGAAAATTGATAGTTGGATGATTGTTAATAATAAAATCATCAGATTAAACTATGACCAATTAACCCAACGAATGAGTGGAATTTTTAAGTACCAAGTAGTTAGAGTCAATAATATCCGCTCGTAGAGTGGATCTTGGCGATCCACTCGAAAATTAATGAAATGACAGAATAATCGCCTTGTAATAAAGTTCACAGATCAAACCGTGTGGTTATGGAAAAATTCCAGCAACTACCACATCCAGCGAATCGTTCAGTCACCGAGATCAATTTACTCCGCGAGCAAGTTAGATGGCTCGGAAGCGCGCGACGATCGTTTCTGACCCATTTACCCAAATCTAGCGAACGCTCAGACGTTGAATTAAATGTTCTGGACGGGTCACAAAAGGAGCATGAAAATTTCACGGTCTGTAGATCGAAGAATACGAACAAGAACTAATCGCGAGGGTAAGCATTAATCTTGCATTCTTCGTCAACCTGAACGTCCTCTTCGAGTAATAAAACGATCTCGGGAGAGAATCTCGTGTCGTCCACGATCCACGGCGTTCCACGCGTTGTTCCATGTGTCGAGGAAAATCGAGAACCACGACCGTGTGACACCAGTCTCACCGCATTTCTAACCAACCAATCAGTGTAATGGTTGAACGGCACACGTTCGCTCCGGTTCCCTCTCTCGTTTTCTATTTCGGTGGCAGGATACGCACGGCCCTCCCGTGTCGTCGACAGCGAATTTCAGCTACCTGTGGCTTCGCCTAGTTTCCACCGAGAGGAGACACGACAATGGCGCGAATTAGCGCTGTCGCGCATACATACGTCATATCGTCTGTATCATCAGCATTTGATGGCGCGGAAGGCGCGACGTGGCTGCCGCCGGTTGCCGTAGGGAAACGCGGCTAGCCGCTTTGTACTATCAGGGTGATTATATTGCTGTTCGGCGAGAAACATCAAGTCACATGAGCGACCGAGGGATAAGAGAAACAGAGAGAGAGAGAGAGAGAGAGAGAGAGAGAAAGCAATGAACGTCACACGACGACGAGGAAACCGGTTACAATACAGAGAGCTCGCGTCGTGTATTCAACGCGTCGCTGTTTCGAGTCCCGGTTGGAACACAGGGACGCGTCTTTTGTCGGGCCAAGACGGCTGAGTGCGGATAACGTGCGCGAGGTATCGTCGTTCTTCGCCTCTCTAATACGCCAGAGACTCGGCACAATGCGCAATAACGAGCCGAAGGTCCGGAATTAGCGGCTGAAGAAGATACGACGCGCTCCTAGCCGTCGAGCCGTTGTTAAGCGACGAAATTAATGCGTGGAAAATGGTGGCGACTGATCGAGTGTGATTCTTGCATTTGACGAGTGACGATGGACATTGGAGGACACTGTAGTTTAACTTTGTCGCGAGTGAACTAACGATACTTATGTTCAAAATTCATATTCTTATGAATGGAATTTAAAAGAATTGTTTTTATGAAATGAAATAAATCTTCAAATTTTTGGACAAGTGTAAAATTAGAAAATATATAAATTATTCAAGATTTAATGATATTTGGTACGTGAAATAATTTTTTAGCTCTACTTTCTCACTTAAACTTTCGGAAATACAAATTTGAATAAAAATCGACAGTCTGGTCACGAGTATCAAGTACATTTTCATGAATTGTTCGATCAAATAAATTATTTTTATAGTTCATAAAAATTCTCAATTTTATTACTCAAATTCGTCTCCACATTTTGCTCTCCGTACACGCAGCAAAAAAAGGAAGGAACATCGCTCAAAACGTTGAAACGTTCCATTTAAATGTCCCGATGCTGATTACGGGGTAACCGAGCGAGTTGATAAAATCAGACAAATGGAATGCACTCGCAGATAGCCCGCGGTAACTCGTTTTCTTTAATCCGACATCCGAGTTGCAGGAGCCAGAGCGTTTTCCTTTCCAGAGGGAGCGTGCTCGCCGTTTCTTCGCATCCACCCTATCCTCCTCGGTTTCTCCTCTCCACCCCCTTCCACCCTTCTTTATCAAGCCGCGGAGAGAAACGTTTTGCGGTAACGTCGCCCGTGACGCTGGCGGGCTTGTACCTTCCTTTTTTTCTCTCTCTTTCTCTCTCTCTCTCTCTCTCTCAGTCTCTCTCTTCTTTACGATATTATTTATGATATTAATTTTGCCCCGGTTAAAGGCAACCCCTGCGGGAGTTGTAAAGCGAGCCGAGACGCTCCTCTCTCTTCCTGCGATATCATTGTCTCTCGGCAATGCCAGGCAATGGCGTGCCGCGGCCAAAGAGGCCGAGGGGAAAGAAAGGGGTTCCAGAAACGCGGCGTGAATAGTGGCCCACCCCCTCCCACCCTTCTACGCGCTAGCAGCCAACAGCGGTGAGGTGGATTCGCGCCGTCGTCGGTGTTCCTCGCTTGAAAAGAGGAACTTCTGCAACGACTTCTCTCTTTCCCGCACTCGGCACTCTAGATTGTTCGTGAGAAGCCGACGAGAGGAGGAAGAAGAAGAAGAAGAAGAAGAAGAAGAAGAAGAAGAAGGAGGGTCCCTGGTGTCAGAGAGGTACGCGGATGTCGTCTGCGAGAAATCTCGCGACGAGCCGAGAAAATTCCTACCAAGTGCCGCGGCATCCCTTTGAGTGCCTCCGTCAGGACTTCTCGCAATAGTTTCCGCGGGAATTATCGAGGACTACGGAGCCTTCTGTTTTAGAGTCGTAAAGGGATGGCGCGTTTTAATCCTCCCGGAGCCGTGAGTTCGCTGCTGCTAGTCGATGAATTATATCGTAGATAAAGGAGCAAGTGGAATTATGAAACGATTATAATATTGTAATCTCTGGTAAACGAACGTTGTCGATGCAATTTCGAAGGAAAGATTTCTTTTCATTCTTGTTTCAATTTCCTTTTTATTTCACCTGATTTTCTTCGATACTTTTTTGAGGAAATTATCATAGTTTAAGCACATAATTTCGACTGAGAATAAAATTCGTAAATCGATACTTTCGTTTCAACAATATTTTATCAACTCTGTTGTACATGTTTACAAGATAATTGAGATTAAAGGTAACAATGTACTGATCAAAGGGGGTTGTAATTTTTACCCGATTGTATGAAGAAACGGTTAGTAATTATGGATTTGTACAGAGTAAAGTACTAAATCTACGACTAAACAAATATAAACAATCACTTTGTAAGTACAATTGTAATTAATTCATTTCCCGGCGAGTATTATTCTCCTCTTGTTGTGTTGATCCTACTAGTATAGCACGTTTCAACAAATTTTTCGCTCTCGATCTTTCAAAGTTTCATTAACCGATGGAAAAGTGTTTTCGAACTGCCGCTTTTCAAAGTAAGCTCGAGCGTCGATACATTCTCCTCGATCGAACGATTCCCCGAAATTACCGGATGGAGAAGACGACGGGGTTAGTCGCCCGAGGCGCGAGCAACGCCGCGAGTAAATCCAACTCCCACGGATAAGTAAAATTTAAAACCGTTCCCTCTCGTCCTCAAATTACTTTCCGGAGGTGGAGCGGGTAGAAGAAGAGTCGGAGCGGAGAAGAGCGAGACCGGATGATGGTCCGCGAGATAAAAGCGAGCACGGCCGGGAGCCTCGGTTGCCACCGAAAGCTCAAGGCCGCATTAATCTCGGTAATTACGTCACCTCTGTTTATCCCCCGCAACCTGCTTGTTTCTCTCTCCTTTGCCCTCTCTCTCTCTCTCTCTCTTTATCTCCTTCTCTTGCTACAGCTTTTTCTTCGTCCCGTACCCTATCACGTCGGATTTTCTGTGGTCGAATCACTTCCGAGAACACCCTCGAACGAGCTCGAGAGCATCGCTAAAGGGATGACGGAACGGTGACATTTTTCATCCGTCGTTAATGCAGTCGAGAAGTAATTAAACGGCGCCCGCGAAGAAGGCAATTAGACATTGTGACCTGGCACAATCGTCAGTAAGCTTCTGCTGCTCGTCTTGGGGAGCCAAGCGAAAGGGAAATTACTCGCGAATTTAGGAAGAATCGTGCCAACGATTCTTTGGTACAAGACTGTGTCACTGAGAATGCTGTTACTATTTAAATCGTGTTTATAATTGAAACGATGCAGGATGTTTTTTGAATATAAAACTGAAGAACGTTCTAAACTATTGAGAGGTGATGTTACATGCCACTCGAAAAGTTTCGAGACGAGTACTACAGATATTTATTTCGAAACGGGAAAAATGAAAAAATCTTCAAATTGCCAGTTTTAGCCAGCTCAGAATTTAATTGCCTATTTAAAAATTTTATCGTCTAACAATAAATAACGAACGTTAAAAAGGGATCACGAAACTTTTGAGCAGTGACAGAGTCGGTAAGTGAAGAAACGGTAAATTGAGAATATATTTGTCGGTCGAATTAAGGAGGTGGAAAACTGAGTGTTGCGAAGAACGCAAGAGTGACGGTGTAGAGAGCGAAAGGAAGTGACGGAAGGGTGGAAAAACAGGGAAGAGAGGTGCGAGTGTGGAAAGGATTTGAGGGAGTAATTAGAGGGAAGCACTATTATGAACGAGTCAGTGAACGACTTAAAAGAAAGAAACACTGACTCTTATTTGCTTGAGCGTGCAGCATGAACCTACTTTGCTCCCAACGATACCGCGCCACCATCCGCGGAAGTTACCGCGCAAACTAGGGTCAGATTTTTAATCTTTCATTAAAGAAGAACAACTTTTCGCCGTTGAATTGAAAAGGATACTCTCTCGCGTTTCATTTTATCCGTTTGTGACTTCGAATCTCGTAGAAAAATTAAAAGAAAAAAAAAAGAAAAGAAAGTTCTCCGAAGAAACGACGAAGCATCATTTTGCCACAATTGTGACAATTTGAAGAAACAGATGGCTCGGCGGAATCAACTGTAATCAAAGATCTCGATGTTTCGAATATTTTGCATAGCTGCAGCAAGTTAGGTGGAAGAATTTATCAGGAGCCGGGCAACCGGCAAGCGTGATTAGATTTCGTTCGCGCTGGATGTGGAAAGGAGCGTGAGGAGCAGCCCTTTGCCGCGCAATGTTGTTGGGACCACGTTTTCCCAAGAGGAGGGAAGAGGTTACAGGGAAGGCAGCGTCATGGTAGACCGCAAAACCAACAAACGATATGCGTCAAGAGACTATGGTCTCGTGTGTGGCGAGGATTCTTACGTGCGCATAGAGGAGAACGTTCGTCGTGGATTTGTTCGAAGAGTATGGTCTACAGAGGAATTTGAAGGATATTGAACACTCAAGAACAAATTGAATCGATCAATTTGTCAAATACTTTGACAAAAATTGAAACTGTATGAAATATTCAGGGTCTTTCAGGTTAGTGTACTACTAAGATCTCTTTTTAATCATCCATCAACTGAAATTTAAGAATTTAAATTCGTATTTTTATCCCATGTACGTTTCAATATTATATAGCATTTTATATCGGCAACGCCGATCGTTGGGCTTTAATACGCGTTCCAGTAAATTCGTACAGGAAGGACAAACATAGGAAGGGTGTGTTTCGAAGCAAATTGCCTCTAATTCAGCAATAGCATAGCTTAACCACAAAGCTAGCTAATACAGCGATTAGACGTCGTGTACAAGCCAGCGACGTTTGCTCCGGGCGATGCTTCGACTCGCGTGAAATCGATGCACGTATTGCTTACACCGTCCAACACCACAGCTTCAAATATCTCCTTATTTAAGAAACCTTGCCAGACTCTCTTACGCTTTACGAACATCATAAAATAAGTAAGAAGTTCTCAGTTTCTGAACTCGGTACGCTCGATACTGGATTATGAAGTTTTATGCGTATTAAAAAATTTCTTCCATTTAAAAATTTTTATGGTACGACAGAAGAAACGAAACCTAAATAAAGGTTCGCTTCATCTACTAAATTCATTAATGAATATTCCGCTTTCGATATTTTACATTCTATTTTATTTTATTTTTATTATATGCGTTTATTATATATTTTCACATCTTCTATAAACGCGTGAATACTCATAGTAATTAACAGAGTACTTGCCATAGTATTCAGTAAACGAAACAAACTTCTGTCTAGATTCTACATTTGCCAAATAAACATCTGCAATTTACTCGCTTTACTAATCGCCGAAATTTTACTAGAAATTCGAAAATTTATCAACTGATCTGACCGTAACTAACGAGACGACGCGAAATTTAATTTTGGCTCTATATCGGTATTAGTCGCCACGTATTTCTATATCAAAGCGAGTATTCTTAATCAATAACGATTCAGCAGATTCCCAAGTTCACGCAACTCGGTAATTAGAACGGCATAAGCTCCATCGAAACCGCGAAGACGAACACCGGGGGGGATACCTCGATTGGAAGACGCACCTCAGATTTCGAAGCCATCTGGTTCTGGTATTTCGTAGCTGGGATACCCTTAAGGGCCTGTCCACAGGGCAATGGTCAGTCGTTGCGGTCAACTACACAGCTTGTCTGACTCGCCTTCGTGCTTCGGGTCCTTTGGTGATTAACGAGAGGTCAAACCTACCGCCACCAGAAATACGAGCAAATACTCTCTCTCTCTTTCTACCCCTCTCTCTCTCTCTCTCTCTTTCTCTCTCTCTAGTGAAATTGGGTTCCAAAGCGAGTCCTGATTGAGGTGTCTACCATTGCGGCCTCTGACTACTTCATCCTAGGCCCAGACTATCCGGCAACCAGCGTGAGGAAACGCGCTCGACCGGGGTGTGTAATGTACACGAAAGTCGACCGTTCTGCCATTAACTCTCTTCGATTCACGGTGTTTCGCAAAATTACGCAAATATTGGACTGTTCCACGATTGAAACTCCGTCCGGCTCACGAATAACAACGTCATCGCGGCGCGACTCGCGGAGAATTAATGGAACGTAGCAAACGTCGGACTGTTCTTCAATTAAATTTCTGAGGAATTCGCCATTATATTTTTCGGAATGTAACAAATTGATAAAACGCAGCAAGCGTTGAATTATTCCTAAGTTAAATGTCACGTGAATCTAGGGATTAATAAGACGTAGCAATTATTGAACTATTCTTAAACTGAGTATCCTTCTTATGCTAATTTTATCAGGTTTCATCGAACGTTATAGTCGTGACAATTATTTTTCTCAGATTCAAGAATGAACGAAATTAATTTAATTGCGCGGAAAAATGTTTTTTCTTGCGCATCTTGTTAAAATATTCACGCGTGTATTTCACTTTATACATCCATCGTGTGATTAATCGAAGCGACGAGACCTAATAAGCGAAGGAAATCCCGAGGAGAGTGCAAATGACTGGCGTCTAAGAAGCGAATATTCGCTCGCATAGAAGCCGGGGACCGGAGTTTATTAGTCAATATAGAATGCTTAGCGTCATATCCCATCAAACGGAATGCCAGCGAGAAGAAAGCGGTTCGTGCGAGGCTGCCACTTTATCGGATTAGCCAGTCGCGGTAAAAGCATCTCGGAAAGGCGTACCCTCCAACAATTCGTTAATTTCCTCGGCCTTGGTCGTTTCTTTCGCGCTGATATTAATTGGACAGGGCATACACGAGAGTCTGCCGAACTCTGAGACTATCGTAGACGCCGTGCATTATACAACAGGGATACATCACGTTTGTTTCATTTCCTCGCGTGACGTGAACAGGATAACCGTGACGAAAAGCAAGTTACACTCGCGCAACGACACATAATTACAACAACGCGAAATTTATTCCGCCGGGAATATTACGAACTTTATTACGGGATGAACGACGACAGTAAACTTGATAATCGTTTTGAATAGAATTCAAAATAATTCTGCTAATTATCGTCATCGGCGAAGAAGACAAGATCCTTCAAAACATCGTTGTACTCTTTCAGCTTTAGAAAATTCAAACAGATCTCCGCTTCCCTCGTGTCTTTCAATTTTCCACGCAACAATTTTCTACGAACAACAACGCGACTGTTACACCGTTCGTTGCGATTCTGTCGTTATCAGTAGAACGAGGCGCGATTAACGCGGCCGGCGAAAGCCGCGGGTCTCTATTGTGAGACGAGACCGAATAGAATCGGGCGTCCCCGATTTGGCGACGTAGCTGGCGGCGCGATCATTTTTTTCTTTTTTTCCTTTTTTTTTTATTTTTTTTTTTTTTTTTTGCCAAACACACCGGCTGCAGCCGAACTTTTTTTTTTTCGCAGGGGAGTATTGTTTATTCAGGAACGTATCAGCGTTGCCGAACAGGAGGACGGCGAACCACGACGGGAAGGCGGACGAAAGCGAGAGGGCCGCGTGAATGGCGCTTCCGGTGGGACGACGAGTCGAGGTCCGTAGGGCTTCGCAGACTCTCGCTTCCGGTCAGGCGTCCGCGTTCCTACCCCATCGAATACACCACCCAGTCTCCGGATTTCCCTGTGCTCGACCACCCCCTCTCGCCGTCGTCGTCATCCTCTCTCTCTGCTTCCCTCTCTCTCTTTCTCGCTACAAGCCTTTTCCCTTCGTTCTCTACGAGCTCGGAGGAGAGTTCGCTTGCACATCGGACCCACCAGCGTTCGTTAATTAAGATATCGATTCTTATTGTCCGGCGGCTGCCGAGTCGAGCGGACGTCCTGGCTGGCGTCCGATTTCACGCCCACGGTGCGCGTTGTCGGTCATCCACGGGAACCAACCCCTATATTTCTCTCTGGTGAACGTCGTGCCGAACGATGCGGCTATCTGCTCGTTTCGGTTTCGGGTCTCCCGCTGGAACGTTCTCGCTGGTCGAGACAACGGCGAGGGAAAATTTCAGTTACTCCGTCCAACTTAATAAGACTACTTTTTTACCTGGAGATTGATTTTAACATTCTAATTTTTATATTTTTCTGTAGAAAATCGCGAGGGTAATGCATCTGTTATACTAGAACACTGGAAGGTTCAAGTCATTCTGCAGATTGTAGAATTTACGAGGATTTGGATTGACAAGCTACTTTTCCGTAGAAATAAATATTTTCAGCAAGAAACGTTACATTAACGAGAAGAAAGCCACTGTACACCTCCAAGCACTTGGAGAAACAGTAAACGTGTCAAAAAATACGTATACCTACCAATCATAAGTGATAGAAATAAATCCAAGGAAACATTCCTGACTCAACAGTCAGCCGCCCTTTCCACTGAGCGAAGGGTACAAGAAATCTCGGCGAGGAAGAAAAGAATGTGCAAGGGTGGCGTCGTCGTATAACGTGGCACGCGACTGGCCGAAGGGTAAATCCGCCTTCGTGAGACGTTCTCGTGGAAAACCTCGAGAAGGGAAGGATCGTAAAGGATGACCAGGGTTGTCACCTGATAAATATCTTTATGGCCGAGCAACCGAGTCCTCTCTGTCTTCGCCGTTCGCTCGGCTCTCTGGTTCCCTACCGCGAAAGTACACCGTAGACGGCGCGAGGTGCAAGCTACCGTATAAAAAGCGGATACAAGCGAGGGCCCCGCAGAGAAGAACGGAATCGAGTAATTATGAGGATTAATCTTAAGTCCCGTAAAGTCCACCACTTGTGGAATCTGTTCCCCTTTCGCGGCAATTCGGCCCCGAGCCCTTTCCTCCCGTCGCGAGAATGATGAAAAATCTCTTCGTCCCGATACCTGCTTTTGTTCGGCCTTTTTTAATACGCCGACATGAATGAGTAATCTTAGATGAACATCGCGTTGATTAAAATCGGCGATGTTCCTCCAACATGGACGTTGGATATATCGACAGAGTACCCGCTGTCCGCAAGTCTTTTTTTAGTTTTATTAATACGTTTAATTATCACTGTCGAAATCACTTTACATTAAACTCGTTATTATGTTGCTTTTGGTATTAACAATTATTCGCTGAATGAATATCGAATGTTTCTATTTGATGCAAATATCGTCAGTGGAATGCGGATTATCAGTGAAATTCTAATTAATAAGTTAATAAATTCAAAACACAAGGAACAGCCCTTTATACCTTGAAAAAAATCACACCTACACAACCCCATAACACTGAACTCGTGTACCATTCAACCGCAAATTTCCTTCTACGCAGGAGAAACGCGGGAAGCATAACGAGATTGCCAGATTGGCGCTCTGTCGGTCGTCTTATGGAAATTTTCTTGGGCGATAATTTTTTTTTCCTTTCTGCCCCTCGTTTTCCTCGATGGGCGCACGGTTCGCGTACGTAACGCACATATGTAGAACGTCGAAGCTACAGGTGTCAGCGAGAGCAGTATTTTTCAGCGAGCTTCTGGCTTTCGAGGGTGTAGGTGATAGAGGAATACCGGAGAGTGAGAAAGGAAGACGCGTGCCGCACGTACGGCGAAAAAAGAGACAGGATGAAAGAGCAAACCACTGGAGCAGAGAGAGAAAGAGCGAGAGAGAGAGAGGGCGGGGGGGAGGATCGTTTCAATGTGGGTAGCGGTGCCCCGGAGTACCGGCACGCACGTTGAATCTGCTAAACGTTCTCGCTCGTGCGTGAAATGCCTCGATATCACTGTTTTATTTCGGCTCGTTCGTTCCAGCGCCGCTCTCTCGCTTTTGCAATTCTATCCTTTTTACCCTTCGGCCCGCTCGGTCGCACGCGCAACCCTTCCTCTCCCTTTTCTCTCGTTCTCGTGCTCGTTCGTGCGGATTTGATGACCCTTCCTGTTCGATTTCATGATCGTTTAATCGTCCACGATTAATTAAAACCTGGCGATCGTACGGCTCGTTGCGTTCCAACGTTCGACAGCTACGCTCTACCGAAACGAGCTGATTGACTGATTGCGATTGTCTCTCAAGAGCTAGCACGCGATTTCATGCGTCCCGTTGAGCGTTGTAATGAAATTGTTTTAAGGGGAGCAGCCTTTACGTACTGTAGAGTATTTGTAAACAGCGGTGAGATCATGTTCTTGAACGACGAAAGAAGTATTTGTGTAATCCTACTCTAATTTTACTCTAAAATAGTAAAGAATTCCGATGAAATTACAATTAATTAAATCTTAGAATTATAACCTTTACCATGTAAATTATTATTTTCTGAAAAGTCAATCAATTACACAGTCAAACAATATGACTTTCAAATGCTGTATCTTTGTATCATCTAATTTCACCTATTAAAATAACAGTTCGTTTCAAACGCTGAAAAGAAAAATGAAGATTTTTTTGTGTTTGATTCAACTATATCAGTTCAAACTGAATTTTATTATTTTCTCCCCCATATTATTTCCGATGATACTCAACCCGTCAAAAGATCAATCAGTTCTTGCCGAAATGTCTCAACATCGACCATGGCTGCCGAGGCTATCCGCCGATAGATCGATAAATCGCGAAATGGCCCGTTAGGCCAGTTTAATTAATAATTATCGGTTGGAAGAGGAGCACCTTGCACAATGGCGATACTTCCTTCTGGCGTAATCCTTGGAAGATTAACGAGCCTGTGCCAGGAGGGACTTCTCTTTCGCTCCTTCTCGTCCATTTTCCCTTCCTCGCTCGCCCGTTCTCACCAAGGCCCCCGGTCCCTATCTCTCTTACAGCCGCAAGACGCCATAGCGCGCCTTGCGGTGGTTGCGGCAAGAACCCTCGCCGTACCCGCATTAACGCAATTATGAATTTGTCGCGTTGGGATCTGACAATACAAGATGTCGCTACCACTCCTCCGCCGCACCATCCTATCCGCCGCGACGTCCTCCGACACACCCGGCAAACCCGCCGCCCCGCATTTACACTAAAACCAATTCCGGTTTCTGCGGGCGTAAAGAACCGACGCCGACGCCGGATAACCTTCTGCTAATATTTCGGGATATTTTATATTTTTGCCGTCTTATATTTTTGCATTTCTGCATCTTTCGCGTAGCAAAAGTAGAAGAATGCAAAGTTAGACTTGAATGCAGCAACGAATTGTAATTCGAAACTTTGCGAGTATATCTATATATGAAGATCGTCGGTGTTTTCGCCAGTAACGCTGTCAATTGTAAATTACAAATTCATATTCTCATGTTCTTAAATAATAAATTATTATTTTCTGAAAAGTCTATTTTTTTCATAGTTCAAGTACTTTGATGTTACATCGACAAAATGATTACACAGTCAATCAATATGACTTGTTTTCAAATGCTGTATCTTTGTATCATCTAATTTCGCGAGACTATTTCGACTCACACCGCGATTATATTCAATCTTTCACGCATCGCAGGAAGATTTAATAAAATTCTTCTCACAAAATTCGTTGATACGTTTATTTCCGAGCTGTGCAAATAACACCGTCGTCCACTGTCAGCGGATCGATCTAGTTCACATTTTCACCTTGCACCTAACGATCTCAAAATTCCCGATCTTCGACGACGTCACGCGCGATAAGTAAATCGTTAACCGGCGTTCGCCGGCGAAGAGAGCAGTGTACACGGCTGTCCAAAGTTTACGACGTTGTTTCGCCAGGCAACTGATCATCGTCCATCAAGCACCCCGATATGTCTCACGGTTGATTCTCGGTGCAACACCGTTCCCTCGACCCGTGTGCACGTAAGTCGCCCCCCTCGGTCTTTTCACTTTCGAATCGATAGCGGATGCACATCGCGTGCCTGCTCGTTAACCGCTTTCCGACCGTTTCGCGGCGAGGGAAGCGGCGCGCAGTTTCGGCCGTGGTGAGTTTAGTTTCGAAGGGACCCGACGATAGCGGTGGCAACGGTCTCCTCCGGTAGCGTGCGGTACCGTACAATGGCTAGAACGACAAAGTATCGTTGCGGCGAGCCGCAGGCGACTGCTGCGACCGGTTTCTCGCGACAAATTCCTCCTGGGCTTCGAGAACGCACCCGCTAACTTCTCTCTCCCCTTTCCTTTTCGCTCTCGCGCTTTACTTTCCGTGTATTACCAGCCTTTCGACGATACTCGTATTTGTATATGTGTATTACAGTTGAAGCGAATTGTCCGATGAAATATTTGACAATATTAACTTGCTGGTAAACTTCTTTTTGTGAATTGAAATACTTTATCTTTAAATTTCTCGTAAATCACCAACCAAACACATCCCTATCTTCGTACGTCAAATATTGATACCTTTACTCTCTTTAACAAATCTTCGAACACCTCGGAAAATCACGAACCAAGTACCATCGTTTATATGCAACAAATTCTCCCCGCAAGACGGGAATTCGATCTATTCCATCAAGCAAACCCGGTTATACGAGAGGTTCCCGTGTTTGCAGCGTCCTAACGCGAGAAAATCAATCGACCCGGCCAACAGACCAGCCACGAGGTGCAAGGATCCCTCTGGTACTGTCCCTTCTGGTACTGGTCAAGTCAAACGGATCGAGGAGCGAGCCATAGGTTAGAGAGGGTGGCTCTAAACATCGAAACGCCGAGAAGGAAAAGGAGGAGAGCGATGAATGCCTAGTCAGCCCTTAATATCGTAAGAGCTGGATCCACGCAAACAAGCCGGCGGACCTAACACAGCCGGAACGGTTAAGGACTGGAAAGCCCTGGCCTTACCGGCGTTCGACCGCCGCTGGCCCTATTATCGCTAACTAATAAGGGACCTAATTGAAACGTCGGCCTTTTGTTTCCAGTACTCGAGCGCTGCTCGATTTTCCAACCACCGCGGTACACGCCCGCTGTTTGACCAGCCGGAGAGGAGACGAAGCGAAAGAGACGAGGCGGAGGGTGGCGGCGAGAGGGCCGCCGCCGGGGCTCAAGTACGGATTGAAATTAATTTTCGAACTCGAATCTGACGGATGAAATTTTCGTCTCGAAGCGCGTCTCGAAATCCGCGCGAAATCGATTCAACAGTGTTACCCGTTGACGAGAGTCCTTCTTGCGCTTCGATATCGTTCGTTTCGACGACGCCCTTCTTCTGTTGGTATTACGCGATGGAGTTTGTAGTATGTCGAGGAACAACGTGACTTTGTAATGTGTAAATAAAATCTCTGTCCATTCACAGTCGGATTTCCCGTAACGAACGAGTGCTACGATGAACTATTTTTCTCTCTATGAAGAGTATACTTGAGTTTAATTTACAAATACAATTACAATGCAACATATAAAATTTCAATATGATCAATTAAACTTATAATACGTATATTTGTACGTACGTTTTTATACAAAGTTCTAAAACTAAATGGTTCATTATAGGATACCACAGTGTTATAAATAACAGTCATGAATAATGACAAAAATACGAGGATAAGTTTGATAAATATCGTTAATTTAGCCAATATACGAATACCAATCACATCAATACAAACTGTCAATACCATAATCAACGAAATAATTTGCTGGAGAACATAAAACGCGAAAAGAAAATCCGTGACTGGAAAAGGGAAAAAAAAAAGAAAATTATCGAGGAAGACGTTGGCCAAGTACACACAGTTCTCGATTTCCACGGAGTATAAGCAAGGATTTTCACGGGGTGAAACGACGGCATCCAACGTAGACGAACGCCGACTCGTGGGGACGTGAAAAGCGAGGAAGCCGGCATCATGCATAACCCCACGTCGACCTCGCATAAATATTCTAATAACTTCGGAAACTAATATGATTGCATCCAGCAGGAATAATATCCTGTTCGAAGTGGGTATCGCGGGTATATATATATATATACATATATATATTTATATGCGTGGAATATGAAATACGTGTAGATCGCGACGTCCACACGAGAACAACGTCGCGTTCCTCCTCACGTAACCGTAGATCGCTGCGAGGGTGGAAGCGGTCTTTCTTGATTACAGTGATTACTTTAATCGAACTTTATCTTCCACGTCCCGTGGTTGGTTCGGTAAAAAAATAGTTATAGATGCGACGATGCGAAGACCACGGAGAGGTATCGCACCAAATGGTTACACGCACTGTTCGATTGCACTTGTGAATTGTCGCAAAAACGTGGACGCTGTCGCAGAGATAACAGGGGTAGAAGACGATATAGAAAGAAATATTTCCTTTCGGGTAGTTTTTGGTAGAAAATACTTTAGACGACGTAAAGTGACGAAGTGGTCGAATACAAGCAATCGTACATTGTTTGTACGTAAAAGATTTTGAAAGGGATTTTTAAAGTAAAATTGAATATAAGAGTTGTAGATACTAATATTTTCTTTCTCGAATATTTCTCGAATAATTTTTGATACGTTAGATAATGACTAGTTGTGAAAAAGTGGTTAGCAGAACTTGGTTCGCGGACCTTAACGAGTGACCGAACCGTATACAATAATTCGTCGCTTTCTTTTTCTTTTGAACTCGTCGGTATGATGATATCACTGGATAGAAATGATTAAAAAATAATAAAATTATCATTTGTTTTGCCTACGTTACATTCAAATATACTTAAAACTGAGAAAATGTTGCAATTTGGGACAAAAAATTCTCGACGTGCCTGGCACGTCATTCCAGCGCAAGAGGTCAAGTAAAGTATTGAATATACGTAAGTCACCGTAGATGCTAAATATAGAAAACTTTTGTCAAAATCAATTTACTAAATCTATCCCTCGACACACTGTTCGAAATAAACTTGAAAATTTCTAATACTATCGATTTAATTTTCTTCCGAACACTACCTCGCGAAACGTACCACGAAATTTGAAAATAATCGCGACGACTCGTCGATTATCGATTAAATAACTTTGCAGAGGATGGAGATAAAGTGCAATTTATAAGCGAGACGCGCGTATTGAGTAAGGATACGCCGGCACACGTGGATCACATATTTATTCTGACCGAGTACACGCGAAATTGGCCAAAGTTTCGAAATGTCGCTTGTGTTTCGGCACGAGACTTCGCCAGTTTCGATATACGCACGAGGCGAGTATCTCGTCGTTAGGACGGTTAAACGGCACTGTTCTATGTGTGTGTATGCGCGCGCCTGTGTATATGTGCGTGCAAGAGTGTCGAAAGTTTCGAGCGAATTCGAGAGAAACGAGAAAACAGCAAGAAAACGAGACCGCGGCAGGGGACGAGATATTTTCAAGCGCGCCAACGGGAATTCAGAGGCGTTTCGCAGTCGACGATGCCGAAGAAATTCGAGAGGGAAACGCGTCGCGCTAGAAACGATCCGAGAACGAAAAAAAGAAGAAAAGAAAAGAGAAGGTTGAGAAGAGACTCACCTTGCTGGCGTGCAGTTGGACTGACCGTTCGTGAGAGACTCTGATGCAAATCGTCCGTGAGGCCACTCTGCCGGGTTTTGCTCAGATACAACTGGAAAAACAGAGAAATGAAACATTATTCTGGAAAACGTTACAAATCTTACTTGAACTTGCAACGAATAAAGGTCAGAGAAATTTTATAAAAAAATGTCCGTTTATTCCGAAAACTGAACAAATTGACAAGCGTTAAGATATTGTAGCACGTTAGAAATATTTATTTTCTACAAGAAAGAATACGACAAACAGTTCTGAACTATTCTTTTAATTAATTGAACGAAAACTAAACTCTGTCAAAAGCATTGTAAAAAATGATTCTTTAGTCGATTTTTCGATATTATCAAAATTACGACGATTGCTAGAAAGTTTATAGAACGACTACCGATCGTTCTAAATTCTTCGAATTGAGCTGAACATTTCCCAGCGAAAAAAAAAAAAAAAAACCAAGGAATTTCATGAGAAGAACTTCGCTCAAAGACCCTCATTGAACACACCATCCTGCATATTTCAGTGCGATATATTCTCAACAATCGAGCAACGATCCAGAGCAATCCACGCATCACGAACCGTAGAGAAAAGATTGCAAGGTTCGAGTCTCTCGAAAGCGGCGTTTCCCTCGGAGGGACCTGCCACTCGACACTCGCCCTGGCCCTCCAATAAGGAAGTCGCGAACCTCCGTGTCCGACCGGCGAATTTCAGTATCCCGATCACGCGCTAAGGGTGAACCATCCCCTTTAATATTAGGGCCAACTCGGACCGACTCGTCTTGGTATAAAATAAAGGGCTGACATGCGAGCACGGGGTAGAGAATCGAGAGAAGGTGGAGGAAACCAGCGGAAAGGGAGGCGCGAGCTTGTGGAAGAACGAGGAGGCGCAACGTGGAAGAAAGACAGCAAGGAGGGAAGGGTGGCTTCACCACCATCGTGAGGGATGACTGAGCGAGTCGGTTAAACGGGCGTCTTCTTTCATAAATTTCGAGGGGCCGCCGGATAAAGGTTTAGAATAAATCGTTCGGCCTGTTATCCACTCCGACGTCGGCAGATAACGCCAGACCAGTCTAGCCCGAACAGCCTCGACAGCTTCTTCTTACGTGGTACCCTTTACGGTATCGCGCATCGTCGTGTTTCGTTCATGTATGGCGGATTAAAATAAATTGTTCAAGACGAATTTGGATCGATTGTTGCATTTAAGTGTTGCACAAGTTTGTGAATTTCTCAACCGAACAATGTAGGTATAAAGATATAATGTGGAAATATAACAGACTTACGCAAGAAGGTGACAAAAGTAATAGTATTCCAAGATAAATTTAAAAAAATGTATTTGCAACGCCAACACGTTTCTTTTTTTTTTTGTTTTTTGAATTCGTGATATTCATCAACGTGTAAATTGCAATCTTACAGTTAGATTGAAACGCTGGTGTAAAATTAATATTTTTAGATTGGAGGGACATCCAGATATTAATTCTTCATTCAATTTTTGCTTAATTAGAACATCTTCGTATCTGAACAAAGAATAACTTAATAGGGACTTGCTAAGAAATTTGGAAAAATTGCCTCAACGTTCTTCTAAAAAATAAGTATTACATATAATCAAACGTTACAGTCAACCTCTCCAAGAAGCGATCGCTTACATCAGACATCGCGTTTCGATTTTTCGCGCAGTAACTTACGTCACCGTGGAAAATGCCGTGGAACGCAATATGAAAGTGGAAGAAGCGTGCGTGAAACGCTCATAAATACGTCCTCGAAGATCGCACAAATCGCTCGTTCGAGGCCAATCCCCTTCTCGGTTCTCCGCCAGAGAGATACGAGAGGGAACCCTTCTTCGTCTCTCGCCAAGTAGACACCGCTGGGTACGTTAAGTATATACGTTACATCGACGTACGTATACGCTCGACGTGCACGTCGATATAACCGTCCAAGCATATAGACAGACACTCGCGTGATATAGAAAAGAAGATAGAAAAAGAAGAAGAAGAAGAAGAAGAAGAAGAAAAAGAAGAAGGGCGGTTTTGAAGAGAGGGTAGAGAAAGAGAGAAAGAGAGAGGGGGGCGGCTAAACCAGGCCAGAAAGCCAGTCCAATTTCTCAAACCTGTCCAATCCGTGTCGTATGCAAAATCAATCACGCGGCAGCCTCGCCCGGCAGCCGTCGAGACCCCACGATTTTCAAATCCGACCGAAGCCACGCGGTAATCCAACTCCCGGGGCGAAACTTCTCACCCATCCGCGATCGCCAGACCGCTCGAGCATCTTCCTCTTGGTTCCACTGGCTCTTTCTCATTTCTTTCTCCTCTTTCTCTTCGCCTACCTCTCCTACCTTCGCGTCGTCTCGGCGGCAATCGTACACGGCGTGACGTTCCATCTGGTTGGCATTGTCGAAGTTAGATGCCAGGCGTCGAAACCAGGCGATCGAATTGGACAACGATGTTTGGAGTCCGTCTATTTTCGAACGACGATCTTGATTTAGAGCCCCAGGGGCAGGACTGAGGGGAACGGGGAACTCGGGATGCTGAGATCGAAAGATTTTGTAAATAGAAAGAAAATGAAAAGAGCGCGAGTTGGGATTACTTTGATTGGAAGAGTATATATATTTCAGTTGGTTAATTTTTTAGTTTCGTTACGTATCTTTTTAGTTAATTTTAGTTTTGCGTGTCTTTACTTTCGTTGTTTTCTATGTTCATTTCTATATTATTTATACTATCGAAATAGAGTCTCTGAAATTGCGATGACTTCCTACAATAAATTCTATTTAATCCATTAAGGTCTAAGCAGTAATTCTTCTTCGTAACACTATGAATATTTCAATTAATTTAAATTTCGCAAAATCACAGGGCACAAGTGAAAGAACAATAAAAAAGATATCGAGCAAATATATATTTAAAATGAAATTAACACAGCAGCACACTCTCGTTTCGTTGAACGTGTAACAAAGGTGTACCGCTAGAAAAAAGATCTCGGAAATATTCTACATTCGAACGCAAACTAATTAAAAGTCCAGAAGCCTCTTAGATTCCACGTGAAACTTCCACGTCCCAACTACGCTGTCTCGACAGTAAAGGGTTAAACATCGAGGACATTGCACCTAGGGAGTCCTAGGCATCTAGTTAACATCGCGACAAAGCCTAAACCCCCTCGGTATAACGGCGAAACGAGACAAAGCTGGCACCTAGAACCTACCTAGATGCAAATACCGAATACGAGGTACGGTGCGTACCTTTCGGCGAGGAAAGTTGGCGGACTGGATGCCCATTAGAAACTTCCTTCACACGGGTGTTCGTTTCAAGCCTACCCTTCATCATCGATATGCATCACCTTCGATCGTAGCTGACGATCATCATTAGGGGAGGTCCTCAGACCGAGCGGTGAAGCGCCGCCTAAGGCCTCCTGGCGTGGACTGGCTTCAAAAAAGTAATTTGTCCTTTGGTGGCAGCGACTTCAAAGTGTTCCACGGGAGCATTCGTCCCGCGAGCAACGTGTCCAACGGGCGCCGACGTTCGACTTGCGCACCCTTTCTACTTGACGATGCATCAGACTTGCTGATTTTTTTCCTCCCGGACGGAACGTCGACACGGACGTTGTTGTCCGGCGGTCCGAGTGCCACGGCGTCAAGGGTGTTTGGGAACTCGAAGACGAAACGGAGGGAGCGACGGCCACCACCACCACCACCACCACCACCATCAGGGGTGCGAAAAGTTTAGCATACGCATTTTGTACATTGAAATCCCGACACGCTCGTCCAACTTTAAATTGAAACCCGGGCTGCCGCCTCGACTCCACCCCGTCGATAGCCCATCGTCGTCGTGGCCGTTCTCCTCGGTCGGTCCGCGTAGCAGTCGCGCGTCGTCCCGTTTACGACAGCGTCGCCTAAATGTCGTCCGTCGAGAGAGGTTGGGGCAGGAGAAAACGAGATTTCCAAAATGTCTGATATCCGTTCGCCGCCGTTCCGATCGATCCCGCCATCGACAGAGTCGTTTCGAAAGCGGCAACTTTCCCGTGGTTCCCGCATTGTTCCTTTTTGTCATTTTTCATCGTGACCCACGGCTGTTTCCTCAATCCTTATTTTGAAGAAACTTTTAGAGAAATTTCACGTCAAATTGTTGCATGATACTGCACTCGGATACTGTATTCTTCTCTTCGACCGAATGAATATTCTTTCAATTCTTTCTTACTCGAAAATAAAATTGTTCACACGAATGTTGTATTCTACACCGATCTCCAGTTACTCCATTTTTCATACGATAAAATGCATTGATTATAAAGCCTGTTCTCTCAAATAAATTCCGTGCCTAACATGCCTAACGTACGATTTCGACATCTCGCACCTCACCTCCGGACAAATTCCACCGAATGATAATTAATCGGATCTTCGTTTACTTTATTTCTTGACCATGACACTTCATTATGCCGCTCACCTCTCGCCGCTCTCGATAATCCAATTTATAAGCAGCTAGCCACGCAGTAGTCAAGCTCTTATGAGAGGTGACCATAATGAGACCGGGCATTTTTAATTAAATAATACTAATCACAGGAACCCTCTTGCGCAGGCAAATCTCATCTGGTCCCTTCCCCGTCCACTCGCCTATCTCCTTCCTCCTCGTGCCCCCTTTCGCTCACTATCTTTCTCCCTCTCCGTCTCTCTCTCTCTCTCTCTTTCTCTCTCTTTCTCTTTCTTACACAGGGCGCGAATCGTCTCTCTTTTAGACTTCGAATTGTAATTAACATTTGGTTCTCCCATTAGTGTAATTAAAGTGCCATTCCATAATCTAGGAGGCTGAGAGAGAGAAGAGGGGTACCTTATCTTTCAGACTTCAGCCTCGACTGCGGGGGTCGTTTTAACCCCGCCGGCCGTCTCCAGCCCCTTTTCACAGGAGCACGCCGATGCCTGTAGCTTCCTTCGGCGATAACTCCTTTCTGGAAGAGGACTGTCTCTTTCTTTCTCTCTCTTCTCCCCCCAAGGGGAGGGTGGGGAGAATCGTGAAATCGGGACCAGCCAGAAGAAAAGAAAAACGCCGATTAAAACGTTTGGAAACCCGATCCCAGAGGCGTTCTTTAACCTGTCGGATCTTCAGAGGAAACGGAAACGCTCTTAGAAACGATAGACGGCGTTCGATGCCTTCTATCGAGTAGAATATCAGGGTGAGATTCCGCCGAGGGGATGAAAACTTAATTTTTTTCGCGGCCGCTACAGCTTCCTCCGGTTACTTTTAAAGGACCAAAATTTCGAAGCGTGGATGAACGTTAATTTGGCGATAAATTTCTATGATCTTGTTTCATGGAGAATTTTAAGAAATTATATTCCACAATACAGTTATTATGTAGATATTTTCGCTATGAAAATTTAAATCAATTTTAATCAAATGTATGGAAATATACGTAAATTAAGTAATATCTTACAGTACAAATTCAATCGACCTACCATTTACCTCCCTTTTACAGAAAAGTATAAAAAGCGTCGTAAACATTCAAAAAAAAAAAAAAAAAACTCGAAACTTTTATTCTCAAACAACAAAGCCAATCTTATCAATATTCAAGTACATTCAACCTACCGAAGAAACACTGCCTGGCTAAAGTCACTGCACAAATCCACCGGCGAATATAGCAGTATTCCAGAGATAGGAATCAAACGGATAAAAGTCGCCTGGCCCGTGCCAGAAGGAGGAAAAAAGCAACACGACGTCCGCGTCGAGGGAGGGGCGGCGTTCGGTGGTAAAATAAAGAAAAGCGCAGAGATAAGGAGCCCGGCCGCGCGTTGACATTTTCCGGTGGTTGAGTTAATAATGCGCACGGTACACAGGCCACGAACTCGGAGGAGAGGGACTGGGGGTGGATCCGCAAAGTGGCACCATAAAGAGCCGCGGATGTGTTTATTCGGGAATTTGCCTTTTTTCTCCTTCTTCCTTCTCCTCTCCGCTTCAAGCTGAGCTGCGGCGAGATTTTATCTTATTTTCGGCGGCGATCCCGAAGGATTTATGCCCTCTCTCGGCCGTGGCTCGGGGAAGCGAGACGCAAAAAAGGGAAGAAACAAAGACGAAGAGCCACCGTGCTCGAGGTAACGAGTGCGAAGGGGATGGCAAGAGAAAGAAGAGGGAGGAAGGGTTGAAGGAAAAAGCGGAAGAATCACGATGCAATTATTTTCGTTCCAGTTCGTGAACGGATTTTAAGATGGTCCGGCCCTTGGCCAGTGGACCAAGGAGGAAAACCAAGGAGGAGCCGAAGAAAGGTCGAAGGCCAGAAAGAAGGATTAACCTCGTCAAGCGGGAGAGTCCGTGACAAAGACGTTAAAGTGGTCGAAGAAGGGGGATGAGAGATATATATCGGTGGAAATCTGTGGGGTGAAACGTTCACATCGTTCGACCGTCCTGGGACGTCGAGACACTAATGGCATTTTTATTATTTCTTCCACAGAGCCCCTCCGCCGATAATGGGCCGACTGTATGGTCCATTGGACGCGTGACAGTCTTGACAGCTTCTCACCTTTTCTTCGTCTCGACCGCTCGCCTAAATTGATCCTTCGAATGCGCACATCGGCGAAACGAAGAAACGAAACACGGGGTGAAATTGGAACGTGCGTGGAGATGATCTGTTTAGAGACGAATTGAAGGTTCGAGGACGAGTATCAGCTATTACAGAAAACTTACATGAAATTCTTGACATGTTTCACGCCGGTTTGAAATTTGAAATTTATTTCTGCACATTGAAAATTGTAAACGTAAATGAACAACCACGAACAACCATCTTAATGAAACTGAAATTTCAAAATATTTCATATAACGAACATAATAAAAGCGTAACGAAATGTAAAATATATTTCTGACACATGGTTGGAATCAATAGCTACGAGGATACGTTTCGTGACAGGAAGACATAAGGACAGAAATTAAGTTATTATAAAATAAGGTATTAGTTAGAAACTTGGAAAAGTTATAGAGTTTCGTGATGGAGAGATACAGATACTAAAATAGAAGGGTGGAAATTAAGTTATTATAAAATAACAAGAAAGTTAGAAAGTTGAACGTATTGAAAATAAATGTTTCCAAAGTTGGAGTCACGAATTGAAAAAAAAAAAAAAAAGAAAGGAAAGAAATGATGTAAAATATCAAAACTTGTGAAAAAGCGCCGAAGAGAAGATTGTTGATGATTTCGAAAATGTCTAATTTTCGCAGGATCGCGGATCGTAAAGAACCTGCTCCATTGCTAAGCAACGTATACCCGTGGAGCCATTGGACTCGTTGGCTTTTGATGAATGGGTCTCGTATAAAGCTAAAGTATGGTAAAAGCCGGCGTGGCTACTGCTGTAATATCCTACCCTGGATGCTTTTAGAATCTCTAATGACTAATGGCACCAAAAGGAAACCCCCTGCCGATGGATGCCGCGTTCACGGATCGGCGATCCGTGCGCGTCCGCGGATTTTTCCAAATTTTCCGCTTCCACCGGGGAATTTAATGAAATTATTTTTACGGCTCCAAAGAGAACGGTATTTTTCCAGGCTTTTAATTCAGAAAACGTAGGTTATATCACGATTCGAGATGACACGCTCGACAATGTGTTTTAATAAAAACAGTATGATGTATATATAACTACTGAGAATATTCATTGTTCTGCACAATTCAAATTTCGAAAAAGAAAAGAAAAAAAAATTGAGAAGACCACGTTACTTTCTAAATACCGAATCCAGTTCCACGATAATTCTTGTCCCTCAACTTCTCCCAGAAACATTTCGGTTTTCCAAATAATTCTTTCAGCTCCAACAGATCTGAAATCTAGAACGTTCAGCCTCGTCTTCTCAAGGGGAAACGGATCGAGAACGAAGACGAATCACGATTCGAAAAGAATAAATACCATATGGAGCTACGATTAACTTGACTATCGTAATTGACAGACGGACAGCGAAACTTATAGAACGAATCGCGAACGAAGCTGGAACATCACGTGCAAAATACGCAAGAGGCTTAGTTGAGGGCTTACGATTACTCGCGATCCGAATGGCAACGAGACTGACGAGAGAGGAAGAACGTAGAGAAAAGAGATGTAGGAGCAGGTTCGAGGGGGTCCAGAGCTACGGATTGGCGTAGAAAGGAAAGGGGGAGTCGAAAAGTACTTTAATATACGGCAATCCCCTTGGCTTGGAACTCGCAAACTCGGACCGACTAGCTCTCATTGCTGCCTTTCCTCTCTCTCTCTCTCTCTCTCTCTCTCTCTCTCTCTCTCTCTCTCTTTCCCTCTCGATCTCCCGATCTCTGTACCTTCGTCTCTCTCTCTCTCTCATTCTCTCTTCTGTTCTTCTTTCCTTCTCTCTCGTAGTCGTCGCATGGCTTCCGATGAAATTTCACGTCTTCCACGCGGGTCGCCTTTGATGCTTACTGCCGTTCTAATTGCAGAAACGCGCAGAAATCGGCTTCCATTTGCCCGCAAAAACTATCTCCATCGTTTCTGGCATAGAAACCGAAATAAAGACCGCCGTCGAGAAACGACCTAGCTGCCGGCCACGTGATTTCAACTTCATTCGTCGTTTCGACGAGTCGTAAAGTACTCTTCAATTCGAGCTTTCCCCGTGTCACTTTAATTTTTTATTTCCACGTTATCAAACTCCTCGTTCAGTGACGAATATTTTTATTTATCGTTCGACATTGGTTTGATAAAATATGGCAGAGTGCTTGTAAAGAGGTTGGAAAAATTAAAATGCAGAATTTTCACGGAGGACGAGGGTTTCGCTCCTTTTAAATGAAATTTAAAAGGCGAATTCACTTGTCTCAACGTGAAAATTCTCTCGTTCGAATATTCGTTATTATTTTAATTATCTTAATATCCGAGCGTTGTGTCGACAAAACAGAATGTCTGCTGAAAACTGGAAAATCAGATTGCTACCAGATGTTACATTCTGACATCGAGACGAAAATTTCGGAAGATATTATATGAGAAGTATTCGCGGGAAATATTTTCGCACGTGCCGAAAATAAAAGATAGACGAGAGCACAGTAGAAGCCTAATGAAAATATATACGATAAAAGCTATAGAAGCTGCTGTGGTTACTGGCTGAAGAGAAGCTAAATGCGAGGCAAATCTGTTTATTTCAAATAATAGAAGTAAATGAACGCCTTCGTGTAGAGTGAAGCGGCCCAATAATGATAGAACGTTTCCGCTCTAAGGAAAAAGATTGGTCCCTCTTTGATTTGTTCGTTTCCTACTTTCCTGCATCGCGGCTGATTTTGGCCTTCGGTCCCATGAGAACGTTACGCCGGTTGAAATCACCATTGGCAATTTATCTCCCTATCGATCTCCACGAATGACACGTTTTCCTAATTTCACGATCGTTCTCTATCGTATTCGCAATTTTCGTCGATCTTTCCAAATATACGTTTTCTATCGCGTGAAATATTTTCCATTTAATCTCAAAGGGAAAAAGTTTCCAAAGCAAAGTTCAGATTGTTAAAATGCTGTGACTGTTGTTAACCGAAACGAAAAAGAAAACGTACGGACGAGTAATTTCCCGCATATTATTCTCAGTTGCAGTTGTTTCAAGACGAAACCCAGAGCGAAACTTCCCTAACAAGATTTGCCTCTAATCACCACCGAGAAACCGTTCGCGTGTAATTTGTTTATCCCGGTCATGCTCCTTGTTCATAATTGCTCGGCCCGTTCCAGTGGCGTTCACGTGCGGCGCCAGAGCCGTGTCGATTATCACCCCTAACTCGCGACTTCCTTCGTGAAGATCGATACTTGAACAACTTCTCTTATTTTAATTGCAGATGCAGAGATCGGTATCGCCTCGTCAGACAACTATGTTTCAAGGAACGTATGCTTGAAACGAGAAAAAAAAAGAAGCTACATTTAGTATGAAAAATTTTCGAGATATATCGAATTCGTATATGTGCATTTTTGGGACACGTAACGAATTGAACAGCAGTGTACATTTTTAAAGAAGATCAAATTAATATACTTTAACGTTACGGGATAATTTCTTGTTGTTCAACTATCACAGTTAAATACATCAAGAACATTTTAATGATATCTCAATCTTCCAGTCAAGATTTACTTATTCTTAATTTTTACGGGTTTCAATAATTTTTCAACAAGATTAGTCTCCTCGCGAATAAATCCGCCCAACAAACATTGCTGGAGAACTAAAAAAAAAAAAAAAAACTAATTCTTTCCCAGAAGATCAACTTTATAACAATCTAAAAATTCCTCGTGTCAGAGAAATCCAAAACGCGTGGATATTTCGCAAGACGCAGAACGTCGGATTTTTCTAAGAAGCAAGAGCCAAATAACGTGAACTGTCGTGGAACAGCCAACGACATGCTACCTTCTCCTTTCAGTCCGCGTCAAGGGGGGAGGGAGGGCGTAAACGGCGTAAAAGCGGCACCACCCCTTATCTACATATCAAAAAGGCAATCCGGAGAACTCGCTTATGTAAACGGCGTGGGTGGCTTCGTGTCCCAGCCGGGGATGAAAAGAATTCCGAAATCCGTGCGCTAATAAACCTGCTCTCTGGCACCGCGGACCGACGTCGTCGGTCTGTGGGGGCAGGAGGGCGAGGAGGAAGGGAAAGCTCTGACGAGATATTCGTGGGGTTAAGCTCTTTAAGCCGCGGATTAAGCCAGGCGGCACGAGAATTTAAAGTTCTTCGCCCGCTGACGAGCGCGCACGCTCTGAACCTTGTGACCTTCTGCTCGTCCACGTCACTCGGGACCAAGCTACGGCGCGAAAATAAAAATTAAAAGTATATTAACTTTGCTCGTGCAGCGAGTTTTTACATACACGCGCACCGCGGCTGGGATATTAACTTTCGCGGATAATAACGAAATACCATCTGACGGGATGAAACTATGGCGGACAGGGTGGATGGGTGGGAGTGGTGGCGGGGGGGATTCGACGAAGTTGCGCCGCGCTCGTTTTCCAGCTTGCTCCGCCGTTAATTTACGACGGCAAATCCTCTTTTTCACCGGCGTTACACGCACTTTTATATTGCGTTCCCGTTTCGTGCATAGGCGAGTTAACGCCGATGGTGGAGAACATGGTGTAGGTGTGCGCGTTGCAGCGTGTTTGCAGAAACGAGCAGCGAAACTTGCGCCGTTGACTTCGTTTGTGTTTGATAAATGATTGAACGGGTTTAAATATACGATGCTGCGATAATATTTTCTTTAGTATGCCTTTACTTGTTCAATGTCTTCAACTCTCAATTGATATCATTGTCCTATTGGCGATTATAATATTTAACTTCTCTGATTCTCAAACAAGGCAAATATCATTCTAAACATTGAAGATTAATAATTTCTGTATTTGGGGATAAATTAATAAATTTATTAACATAATATTCGAGAGTAAATTAAGAAATTAAGAAATTGAAGTTTTCTATATCACTGACAATCAATTCTCTACTATTCGACACGATGAAATTTTCAATTGTAAAGATACTCGTGGTAAATAAACAATGCGAAAGTAAATCCCGCAGAAACAAAAAGAAGCCATCGGATCTCGTATAAAACCATTTAATAACTTGACAAAGCGATTCGCGCGCGTGTAACGCGGTGGTTCGGTGATCACGGTCGGAAGAATTTAATCAGGTGAAGGACCGGAGAACATTTTCCGAGCAGGAACGCGTCGTTCGGTCTCGGTCTCTTTGGTGCTTTGCCTCCGATCTGGCTCCTCGAAAAGCCCAGCTCTTACCGCCAACTCTTACCAGACCTCTCTCGCCTCTAATTCGAGCATTCGTCAGGCCGCACACACGAGTCATTATAGCCGAAAGTTTCGCCGGCATTAAATGCTAATGAGAGCGGCTGGATTTTCCAGCGGTCAGAAGCTCCGCCACTCGTTTCGATGAATTCGACTGCCTCTTTCTCTTTCTCTCTCTCTCTCTCTCTCTCTTTTCTCTCTTTCTTTCCATTCCTATCTCTCTCTATGCCATTCGTTCGCAAGTCAAGATCTGATCTCTCCAACTATTATTTCGTTTCGAAAGCCCTCGATCCGGGAAGGTTGGATTTGCACGGGTCCACGGAGCGGAGTTTTAATTGATTGTTGGCTGAACGTTGTTTCAACTGCTGTCACGATTTCCGCGACAAGAGACCTACGATCTCTCTGTATTGAGATACACGGGCAATAAGTACTCGTTGTACTCTTGATGAGATAAATTCGATGATATTTCTCGAAGTAGGAAGAAGTATCCTCAGTTCTACAAATCTTACAAATTACTTTACGCTTTGATGCGTTTGCAGCTTGTAAGAGTTAAAAGAAAGTGTTTGATTTTATCTGTCTTTTTTTTCCAAAGATTAACTTAAAACTAATTATCTTCGACAATAAACAGAAAACAGCTCAACACTCAAATAGTACCGTCGGTTGATTTTATTTTGTGTTTTATGTTCTCTGTAATACAGAAATCAGTGATAAAATTCGATTGATTAAGTTAAAACTTATAAGATTAAGGTATCTTAAGAATTAACAAAGAAATGATTCTTCTCGCTTTAGAATATACTGTCAGCCTTCAATCTTCTAGAAACCGAATGATCACTCTCGAATATTAACAACTGCTGAAATGTCAGTCAGAACCAAGAAGATTCGTTCGACGGAGAGATTTATTAAAGCATCAACGTCTCGTTGATACCGCTATTAACTTTCACGCAACTTCACGCACCGGCTGATTAATTAATCGGTGGCTGGGGAAATTTGCAATTTAAACTATAAGGAATCAACTTCGCGAGCAGAATATAATTTAATTAATCTTCTCCCTCTTCGATTAAACCCGATGCCCGTACGTGAGCCTTGAGCCTGATACACGATTAATTCTAGGCGTTCCCGATAAGATGATACGACGAGACAAAAGGGCGCATAGGCGGTGAGAAGCAATATCTGGCAGCGCGACGAAGACCGGCCAATTAAGCGAACCCTATAAAATTGGTTTTTAATTGAACGACAAGGAATCAATGACATTAATTGCCGGACACGACGGTTACTCAGCCGATGGTAATTATCGGTAATATTTCAACCGAGGGCGAACATTGTTCGGAACAGCGTGACACCTAATTTAATAACAATAATTGCAGAGAGGAAGGCTTGTTAACCGTGAACAGAATTTTGTGAAATCATTCATCAATTTCACAGTATTAATCCAATATTAGTTCAGAATATTAGACAGAAGTTTCGAAGAAATTTTTGAGTCAAGTTTTTTTGGTTATTTCTAAATAAAAGATTGCAAATAATACGAATAGTCTGTTTGGAATAATTTTTGTCCTCGTCTAGTGTCATTATTGAAGGTTAAAAATAAAGTTCAGGATAAAAGCAAAGATAGAAACAGGTAGGTTACTCCCTTGAAGAAAATAATTATTTATCGTCACATTAAACATACTCCTCGGATTAAATGCGTTAAAAATACTAATTCTCGCTTTCATGTCACAAAACGTGAAACAGTTTTCAACACCAACAATTCATTTCAAAAATTACTCGTGATATAGCTGTATCAAACTTCGTGACAAGTTGCAGCAAAATGCAACGAAATCACAAGAGAAAAAGCAAAGAAAGATACACATTCGTATGTAGTCGTAATTTTGCTCGGTTGAAGGCCACTTCAACGCGACTCCAGCACCATCCCCAAAGCTAGGAAACGCAACAGCAACCCCGTTTGGCCCCTCTCGGCCGCCTTTCACGACGCTGGCTAATGTCTTTTCTGTGTTACGCTAGTCGTCGTCCCTCGACAATGCCGCTGGAAGGTCCTGACCGAGGTATTATCCTATTTCGCGAGCTGTCCTCTCGTCAACGTTCAGCTACGCGGCTAACGCACGCCGCAACTTCGCCGGAGACGTGTTGTCGACGAGATAACTTGCTACCTCTGACGAACGATGCCTACACGAATGAATATTGTGCTCGCTGTCGTTTCGTCCGACTAATTTCATAATGATTTTAACGCTAGTGGTATGAACGAAAATATAGAGAACGTGAATATTAATTCTCGTAAAGGAATATTAACGTGCAGAGGGAATAAAGTAATGTAGAATTTGTAAAATATATAATTTAAAGTAAGGAATGTCTATTTTAATCGAGAACTCGCTTTATTGATAATACAGAGCATGGAACGATGATGATGAAAGGTATATTTATGAAATTAAATTAAATTAAACTTCAAAATTTAGAATACTACAGTAAAGGAAACGTCTAATTATTGAATAAAATTTCGCTGTACAAATAGAAAACTGTCCAATATTCAATAGTTGAATAAAGCCCAATGAGACCAAATATTTCTAATGATACGATCGGAAATATGATTCTCCACAGACGCGACGTTTATTAACAAGAATTCATCCACGATTTCCCTCAGACGCTTCTGCAGACAGGATTAAAGACCTGCTGACCTGCTACTCGAAGCACAGCCGGGGAGAGGCTGGCGCTGGATCACGTTGTAACGTAAGAACCGAGCAATTTGTTGGTATCAGGTGCAGGGGGTATCTCAAGTTGTAAGCTCCTGGTTTCGTCCGCTGCCGGCAATTAACTCCATTACCACCCTGTAACGTCGTGAACTGACTTGCCTTCCACGAAGTGCGCGCAACTCGTTAAGCCTTTGGGTTTTCGACTTGGGCCCTTTGCTTGAGCCCGAAGGGACACTAGATAGGACCTAGGCTCTCTAAGACCGATACAAACTCTGTTCAACGTGGTTCCAGCGAAATCGGAAGTATCTCTAGTCTCTTGTCGCAATTAATGGGTTTTATAATAATCATCTTTCTTCTCTCTGTGCATCCATGATTTTTTTCCGATTTCCGTGTAAATATTATAATTTTGATTCCGTTATGCTCGGTCGAAAATACTCCGTGTTAGAAAGACGTTAGTATACTTTTCACCCCTTTCTTAAAAATAGTTTTAACATTATATTGTTCGAGAAATTATTTGTCCATGGAATTTATATTATTAATATATTACTTTCGTTCTTTCTGAATACATTTATGTTAATAAAAATATAAATCTGATTTGTATCGTTGTTTAATTTATTACTTCCTGTATGAAGAGTAATGTGTAAATAAATGAATCCAATAAAACGTGATGTTCGAATATTGATAAGAGTTACTCTACGTAGAAGAAGTGATTCTAAATTCTTGCTCTTCCAACAAAAAGTCCATTACACAATATTTTAAAAAGTGTTAAGATAAATTTTTAAGTCTTCTCACTTTGTTTTATCGATCTATCAGCATCGTTGCAACGGCACAAATCGCCGTAACGAATCTTACCCTGATCTCCACTCGTCCAAATAAAATAAAACAATTCATACTACTCTATCGTCGCCTGAATTTTCGTCTCCCAAGACGAAAAGAGAAAAAACGTCGCGCGCATACTAAAACGTAGACGTGCCGCGATACATTCGCGGTGATATTAGCGCCAAGGGATGAAACGAGGACGCGAGCTAACGTATGACCATCGCGGCCCCAGGAGTACCCAG
This sequence comes from Frieseomelitta varia, assembly GCF_011392965.1. Lineage (NCBI taxonomy): Eukaryota > Metazoa > Arthropoda > Insecta > Hymenoptera > Apidae > Frieseomelitta > Frieseomelitta varia. The sequence goes on along the minus strand of NW_025110110.1, from coordinate 198,262 downwards.
GAGCAGCGCCAACTGCTCGCGTAGACCCATATAACTGCGCGTCGGTTCGATTCATATATTCATAGGGAAATGGGAAGGCGAAAGGCGGAGGAATTGGTTGGCTACTTGGCTACTTGGGAGACGTGTGTGTACCACGATTGCTACCGGTCGCGACCTCATGCATACATCACCGATGGAAAGTGATGGAACGCACCCCCGACGCGGTGGGTCACCTAGGTGGGCAAAACTGTCACCCTGACTGATTGCCAACTCCCACAACGTACACCGACCACGACTTCTCTGTAAAATCGTCTCCGCCACCTATCGTCCGCTGTTCGAGCACTGCGAGTCTCCGACAGGTGGTGGAACACCAGGATTAATAACGAAGGGATGGGCATTAATAACGAGGGTTTTGTGGAACTGCGGTCTGCTTCGACGACGTGACGTGTAATCTTTTAGCAAGTAATGGATGCTAGGTATTATTACGCGATGTGAAATGATCGGGTTGTGACGGCGGACATATGGGTTGTGAAGGTGGCTCCTTTTGCAATTGGTTACTTCAAGAGCAATTGATCTTGTGTGTGATTAGTCTGTTTATTACGTTTCGATCCCTTTTCATTCAGCGAGACTTGAAGCAGACTTTTTCGACATAGCAGGCTTCAAATTTGCGACATATTAAAAATAATGAATTTAAGAAACAAGATCGACAGAATGCATGCATATTTACGTTGCGAATGCTTCCGAAGAAGCATTAGTTAAATTAAATTAAATTACGTTACAACGTTGCATTGAAGATTCATGATTCCAAAATGCCGAATTTGAATTTTGAAATATTTAGTATCAGGTCAACCGAAAAATATAGAAAATGTACGGAATTATACATTGCACGAGCTTCTAATTTCTATTTAATCACGTCGGAAATACATATTCCGCAAAACACGGTTAGGCAGCCGTTTAAAATGCAGAGCGCAGAATGGCTCTACGACGATGAAAACAGACAATAATTTCACGCAGCTGGGAAGATTCAGAGAGACACGTCTAGCTTATTCCACCCTCGGCTACGTGACGGCGAAATTTGTAAAACACTATATCACGCCGCGGCAGAAGCATAACCCGCGTTACCGGTGAATATGACGCTCTTACGAGCAAAGATGAGGAAGCCGTGAGCGAAAGAGGAGACGCGGCAAGACGACCGAGCGTTTACGAGCGAAGCACCATTAGACGGATGTTGTCAACGCGTAATTGCCAATGGTGCAGTAACTCACTTCCTACGACTTCGCGGCTTTCAAGCTCTAACGATGCTTCAACAGCCACCGCTAACAATAACGAATAACACATATACCACCGATATCATCAGTTAGCATCGCGTATTTTATCGTGAATTATCCAACGCAATGAAATTTGTTAATCATGTCGTAATGATGTTTGTTCATTGTTTCCAAGTGGTATAAAAGAATTCAGGCGACACTTTGACGTGTCTTCGTTTCATTTTGTTTATTATTAATATTGCTCTGGTTTTCTTAATTATTATTTTATTATGGTTCGTCAACTCCTGTTTTATGTCGTTACTGCTGATTAATACATTTACATAAAATATGTAACGAAACTAACGTCGAAGAGACATTAATGAAATAAATGAGATGGAATAGAAAAGGGCATGTATAATAAAATAGAAGATTTGGAATTTAAATTAGAATTTAAAGTTTACAAAACCTACTGAGGCCCGCATACCTGAAAAAAAATCTCAACTCGCAGAAATCTCCAAAGGAGCCAAAGTTCTTGGACCAAATCATTGGGTATCGTCAACTAGCGAGTCGACCAGCGAGTGACCATCGCGAGAAGGATGTTACAGAGTAGAAGAGGTCAGAGAATGAGACGACGGTAGAAATCCGGTGGAAAGGGGGAGGTGGGTGAGAAAAGCGTAGGTCGAAGGGACAGATCGAGGCCTAAGCACGTTCTCACCCTTGGCGCTGCTTGTGAGGACCCTCGGAGGGCCTAACGAGCGGCTTTGTCATTTCTGCGTCTTCCCTCCCGTGTTCTCTCGCGCACGCTCTCTCTTAATGATGGTTGCCAATGCACGTAAATAGGTCCGAGCCCCTTGCGACACGGGCATGCAGGATGAACGGCGGCTGTCTGTCTCTTCCGCCGTTAGGCCACTCAAGACCGCGTTCCCATCCGCACGCATGTTGGTTTATCCAGACCAAAGAGGGAGAGAGAAGCGCTTTGAATGCGCGTTACTGGGAATTCTACGCGGGCCCGGGACACTTGTGTTATCGTTAACGACGATTAAGGCGCGTGCCAGCCGAGGAGAGATTTCGATGGGAAACCGGGCGCTCGGCCGCACGCACGATTATGAATACATTAGCGGAAGGAAATCTAAAGATAACTGCTCGTGGGAGGGACCGAATGTTGTTTCGTTCCGTGGTTTCGCCGATAGCACCGAAAGAGGCGCTGATAAAATTGCAAGATTGAAACCAACTGCGAATTCGGATCCTGAGCGAGGAGTAGTTGATCAAATGAGAATAGTTGTACATAATGGCGATGAAAAATAAATTATATTCGACGACTGATTAGTAAAATTCTCTTTCATTTAATTGTCACGAGACATTCACAATGATAAATATACAATTTTGAATATTAAATTCCCATCACACAGACTGAAGGGATAAACTTCAATATTGATGCACATCAAATTTCAAATCATAAAGACGGATGCATACACTCTTTCTAAATATTGCAAAACAATCTTCTATCTACGTTTCTCCGGTAAATATCCAGTAACATCCGATATGCTCTGGTTCTCACGAATATTCGCGGAATAATCTATAAACAACAATTTGCCCCTAAACACATTCGAAATTAATTCTCCGCATTACACTCCGGGTTTATTGCCCGAGAGATATTATTTTCCGATAGACAGTTCCAAACCCAATAACGACACACGCACGAGCCAAAATCTTTAGGTTTTTAAGAAGTCGGCTGGATGGCAGGAAACGCTGATTAGTATCCGGTAGGAGGAAACTTTCCGAACTGCCTCCGGTCCGCCTTGAGATTCTAATGGATTCTCATTTAAATAGAAATCTCATGCCGATACATAGGGGTCGGGCGGTTATATGCGGCCGGGATGGAAGGACAAACCAACGGTCCAAGTGTGTTTGCCATCCAAGTAATGGCCACGGAGGGTCCTCTTCTGGTCGGTTCCACCCTGGACAGCCACGGTCAAGGATGGCCATGCAGAGAATGGGCGTGCAAACAAGCCAGCCGTGACCCCATGTCCGAAGACTGCCTCTTCCTACCGCGCGCGTTCTATTTTTTTTTTTTTTTTTTTTTCCTTTTTTTTTCCTTTTTTTTTTTTTTTTTACAGCCCGCAAAAATATACGTCCAAGAGAACAAAGAAATACTACACAGGTCGTTCTTCTTTTCCTTTTGCGAGACAAAGTGAATCCGAAGGACAGAGTCTTTGAAACGATAACAAACGGAGAGAGAAAATTGTTGCAGATAATGCCGGAACAGATTCAACAATTTCATTAATTTCGCTTTTCGTTGAATCCTTTTTTTCACTGTCGGCGATCATTGCACGAACAGAGGAACGAGCGTGTGTGGAATCGCTTCGCGGGACTTTCTCTGTAATTCGCGGCACAGCCTTCACGTCTCCACGGGATTACGATTTCCGCGATTCGTTACAAATACGCTTAACACGACGCTACGTAATCATAACGGTTCACGCTAACTTTCCGTAACCAGAAACCGCGCGCGATGTTCTTAATTTCAGTTGGCACTTTCTCCCTCTCCCTCCCTCCCTCTCTCTCTCTCTCTCTAAGCCTCTCTTTCTTTTCTTTTCTTTTTTCATTCCGATGTAATTAACGAACACGGAGAAACCAGCACCGTCGACGAAAGAAGAACATCGAAAACATACGCAACGTGTAGTTACGGCGTATCTTATTCATATCGCGAACAAGTCCAGGCATAGATTATACACATATACAGGTCGGCAAGAACGTTACGCCAGTATCAAAACAAAATAGAAAAAAAAAATTGTCCACGCTCGTGACACGTAACAATTCCGCGAACTCTACAAATCCGGCCGCAAGATCTGCATGGCACCGAGAGGTAGATGGTGCGAAAGATACCCCAAGGAGAAGTTAAATATTGACTGGCTCGGCTACGTTTAACTTAAACGCGGAATCTTACGCGTTCTATTTTCGTTTCAAGTAAAGGAATAGGGCTGTTCGTTTCAACGTGCTTTTGCTAGCAACATAAACAATGTACGAGGAGTGACCGGGCGCGATAGGAATCGGTGATGGCCAATGGCGTTCGATGGCGATCCACGCGGAAACGTCTGAAAACAATTTCCGGGCGAGAGAATTGGGTCGTGGCCGATTGCTTTTATTCTTTTTTTTTTTTTTTTTTTTTTTTTTTACCTTTATTTCATTCACCCCCTCGTCCTCTTCGACGTGCACGAGATGTCGTTAAATTTTCTACCGCGCACACATATGTCGGGGAGGGAACACGAGAATAGTTTCGTATCATATTGGAAAGTTTCTTCTGGAGACTGAGAGTTCAAAGTTTGGTCACTTGGTGCCACGTATATTCGTCGGAGGGAAGACGCCGCTCTTTAGATTTATTTGCCTGAAACGTTATTTTGTCGTACTTATCGGGACTCAAAAGTGTCAAGAATACCTGATAAACGAATGAGGATGGAAGAAATATATGTATCAGTCGCCCAGTGATTTTCGTAAGATCGCGTTTTTGTTTCATTTGTTACGTAATAAATAAGTTTTAGAAACAATCTAATTTTAACGAACAAATTAATCAAGACAAACACAAAACGTCCTTTCTTTATTTCAAGTATTTTAAATTTGACAGATACGTGTGGACATTTGCGACAGATTATATATTAAATATTTCTTAAAAAAAAAAAAAAAAAAAAAAAAAATCGAAACGCGAGATCTATCCCATAATCGTAACGTCAACCGCGCATTCTCCGACGCATCTTGAATGCAATCAGCTATACATCGGCGAAACAAAAGTGTAACGAAAACTATCTGCGCCGTGCAACAGTGAGGAACGACTGCATCGCGAGTAATTTATTCAAATTATCGGAACTGGAACGAACATTTTCTATCAAGAGAACGTCAACGCGCGCCGAGATATTTCTGTAAGCGCGTGTTCGCGTGACAATGCCGTCCGTTTTGTTTCCACCCCCAGGAACGCGTTTCTATATCCGTCTATGCGCGCACATATATAAAACGTTCTTGCTGCCTTTTTCACTGCTACAGAATTTTCACCCCATTTCGCAAGCATGTCACTTCCTGGCTAAGTTCGTATCGGTCTACGAAGCGAAAAGGAACACGCAGCCACGTCTATGCGTTCCCACAATGACCAGACCGACGTCCATGGTCAGTCGACTGCCGGTGCTTTGCATGCAAACAGAAAACGTTACGTCCACCACCGCCCAATGACCGGTCAGGGGGACAGTAAATTTCAAGAACGACCAAAGCGAGGCCACCACTTGTCGCTGATACGCTTCTTCTTTTCAATTCGTCGACGCGTTACGTCACCGTCGTTCTTTGACATTTTATTACTCGTGGAACGCGAGCAACGCGACGGAAGTTGTAGGCCAAAGAACGTAGTACTGGGGTTGTAAAAAGAACTTCGTGTCCGAGGATAGCGACAGGAAATCTAGATCTAAGCAGAATTTTTAAATCGAGAAAATTAGAGAGAAAGTAAATTTCGAATTTCGAAGAGAGAATCTTTAAAATATTTAGAATCCAGGAAGTTGAAAGGAAATTTTGAATTTCTAAGAGATCTTACATCTCCGAGATCTCGAGAATATTCAGACCCAAGGGGCAACTGAAAGGAAATAAATTTCTAAGGAAACCCGTTTTAAGAAAGCAGTTTGAATTGTTTTCAGAAAAGAATAACTTGTTATTTCTAGAACTTTAGAATTTTTAAGAGCCAGTATTTCTCCCTGAAACTATTATGTTATAGATGAGTATTATATTTCAAATATCATTGTGACACAGAATACAGAAAATTTCACATTAATTTCCAACGTTCCAATTTCATACAAACGACGAACCGGTATCAACTTTCAGGATCGCGCAGCAAGGAAACGTCTTCCTGAAACGTCTACCATCCGCTGCAGATTCCTCGCGCGTGGAAAAAGAACGACAATTCGAGCGGAATCAAATCAAAGTTGTCCTTGAAACCGGAATCTTTGAAGGAAGGCGAAACGGGAACACGGGGGAGACTGAGATGACGGGACAAGGGAGCAGATACGAAGGAGAAAAGAGAGAAAACGACTGGCTGGTTGGCTGTTCCTCGCCGATCAAATTTCCAGAATGGCTCGAGCTCCATTAAACAGGTTCTACTTTCGCTCGTGCAGCCAGAAAGGCCGACCGAACCAAACTCGTCGCGAAACGTTCAACGAATACCTCCATGAGCTGCAGGAAAGATAGTTTCCCCCCTTCGTTTTTCCCGTGCCGTGGGTCGGAAAGTCGATCCGCGATACCGACGATCCCCGAGGGTTTCGCGCGATTGAGCTCGATCCTCCGTGTCTGTTATTACCCGTCCGCCCCGATGACACCGGCTTTCCAAACGGGAGAAATCCACCGGTTTTTGCTTCCATCGTGTCGCATAGAAATTTTTATTAAAGCACAATATTTTCTATTCCACAGAAATATTATTATTATTATTTATTACATTTCTGTTATACAGACAGTTCGAACATTTGCTAATTGTCTGACGAGTTGTCTCTTCACGCCGAGAAGATTATTAATAAAATTGACGGAAATTTAAGAGGGAAAGACACTCTGTACTCTTACGATCGTCGCGCTTCATACACTGGCCGTGCGCGTGTATCATCGAGAGAAACTTCGCTGAAGATTCAGTTGTCAATAAAACCATTACAGAACTGCCGAGAACTTCTGACTTATAACTCGGAACTTGGAATTTTGAACTACTCGAACTTACTAACTTCGAACTCAGCCAAGTTACTCTGTTCTATAATAATTTCAAGCATCCGTATTCACTAAACGAGACGGTGTATGCCAGAGATACAAGATACGTCTGTGTCGAGGATTAATTGAAAGTCCGACTAATAGAAAAAAGAATTCTAGAAAATCTCTCTTCCGAGTGGAATCAAGCAACCAATTAAAAAAACGTGAAGAAGAAAACGCCGGAGAAGAAAAGTGTTATAAAAACTGTTGCGCGCTCTTCGATCCGGTCGCTCCCGAAGGCAAGAATTTTACAGCAGTATCGGTTCAACGAACCCGCCCACCGTCACCAATTACTGGAATCTCAAACGCGAGCCGATATTGTGTTGCCTGCCACTTCATCCTCCTCCGTAATGAGCAGGCATCCAAGTAGAAGTCTCGTATCCACCGTTGCGACAGGCTCTGATAACCAACGAGAATTTTGCCACGGTCTGAAAGTTTGTCTACTCGCGTTACCTCGCGTCATTCGGCATCCTCTCGGGCTCTCCTCTTTGTCGCTATCGACAACTACTCCCTACTTTGCCTCGATATTACCCCGGTCCAATATCCGCGTTCTCTCGTCTTGTCTGCGTCTTCACGTGTGTGAAGACTCGACTCGAACCCCCTCGGTATCCAACACCACCTCTTTCGCTCGTCCTCCTTCTTCGAAATGGTCTCTCGTTGTGTTCGCCGAGAGTTTATGCTTGAAAATCATCGTCCGCCCTTTCGCGAAACGATCCTCGTCCCGGGATAAGGCGATCAAATGCACGTTGCGTCTTCCACCGCAGCGTGACTCTCGACGCGAGAGAAATGTTTTCAGTTGTTCAGGGGAATTCAATCTTGGCAAATTCGAAAATTTCATATTTTGAATTTTTTGAGATTCCACAGTTTCAAGTTTCCGATATTGAGATATAAATTTACACCCTTCGACGTACGAGTGAATAGCAGACTCGTTGCCTACACTGGAGAGTTAACATCGATAGATTTCGAACATGTTATAAAAATATAAGAAAATGTGCAGACTATGTGCACGCGTGTAGGTTGATACAGACATCAGAATATCGATATCAATACGTAAGTTTCATAGCAATTATAATCGACCATCTATCTCCGAAAAAGACAATAGCGAGAAAATCACCAATTTCCAACAAAACTCGCAAAACAAACCAACAGCGGAACATTATCGTATTCTTATTATTCCTCTCACGATGCCAATGTCACTGACGCCACAACTTATCGAGTATCACTATGGCCGTGTCACGAAGTACCTATTACGTTGTATTCAAATATTCCCTGAGAGACGTTCGATGGGGGCCATATAACCCGGGAATGGCGGGACATCCAAGTCCCGTAACCTGTAAAGAGTTTATCGAAGAAGAAGGACTGTTAAGAGTAAAGGGTAGTTTTGCGAGCTGCCGGAGAGAAGCACGGAACCGGGAACGAGGGATGGCAACCGGTAGAAAGAGAGGAAAGGAGCGATTCTAGCGGGACAATCTCATCTCGATCCCATCGTACATCGTGCCACCCGAGGCCTTACATCTCCTGGCTCGTCCTACCTCCCTCTCAGGGACCCGCTGCACCCTCCACGACCCTCATCCCCTTCCTTCACGTTCTGCTAGGTACACCGAGGTCCTGCGACCCTCGACGTGGCAAATTGAGCACACTCGCCCCTTGCGAGAAACCGAGCAGCGTTACGAGCGATATATGTGAACTATTCGACAGACAAACGGCTCTCTTTCCCTCTCAGATCCACCCGTATTGTACGTCTTTTCCTCCTTCTTTGCCCGGCGCCCTTTCCACCATGGTTCCAAGCACGATCGCAAGTCGAGCAACGCGGCGCGTTTGCCATCCGAGTTACAAAGTTGAAAACGTTTTCAACGAGAAACGTGAAAGGCTTTTTTTTTCTACGCGGAAAATTAAGTGACGTGCATGTGGAAAGATGGTGACTGACTATTAAGATTATTAGTTGTACATTCGAGATCAGTGGATTTCGAAAAGATTGTCCTAAGTAAGAATAAAAAGATTAGTAAAGGAATTAACGAAGAATTTAGAAAGGTGTGTTTAACTTTTAATAACGAAACTGTCTGGAATCAAACTGTCGTAATTTCTTTTAGAAATTCTGCTTTTACTTTGAGCAGATTTGTACAGTAAAAAACCTTCGTGATCAAGAAACGGTGGCAGTAAGTAGTACAGGTAGACGTTAGTCAGACAACAGTTGAGAATTGTGTACATTACTTTGAGTAGATTTGATTCAAGCAAAACGTAAGACTCGTCGTCCCAAACTATCTTTTCACAAACCAAACTCCAATCCATCAATTTATTCATAGAACGAATTCTGTAAATATATTTCGCTATCTCTACGACGTTATACAGTAACGAGATAGAAGCACGGTCCACGAAAAGCCTCGCGTTATCGGTGTCGTTAAGCCTGGACGTCACGCCGGCGAAATTCCATTGAGAAAAAAACGCTGACTTCGGATCTGTCGCGCGGCGATGAGCGTCGAGGAAAGAGAGAAGGGTCGATCCAGCGGAAAATATCCTGCAAGCTTTTCATAAATACTGAACGATACTCCCTCCCCCCCTCCCTCTGATCCAGGCGCGGCGTTGGCCTCCTGAATCGGGCTCATCTCGCGCCAACGCGAAAGCGGTGGTTTTCACTCGGGTCTAATAAAGGGTTAATTAATACGCTTTAAACCGTCGCTCTCGAGAGGGGTGCCCGGGGTGGAGGCACGACCTACAAAGTGCTCGAGAGGATCCGAGGGAGAGGGAGAGCCGACAAAGAGGGACAGAGTGGGAAAATGTTGGCTGTCGCTTTCACACGAATCGAATCAGTGGGTGTTACTGCGTGAATCCCCCCTTCTCTGACACTTTGTTTTAAAAGTACGAACAAACACCGTGGTGGATTTTTAACGACGAAATTGTTAAGTAGTAGTTATTTCAGCGGATTGTGAATCAATTATCGCAGAGCTCTGAGTTCGCGTGAATTTCACCTGTTTAATCAGTTGCCGATTGAACGAATTCCTGCTTGTCGAATCCATTTACCCGAACGTGATATTATTATTACACGAACTGTAACTTTATTCTCTCGTACATTTTCTCGATAATTGTTAAGTTTATTTGCGTAATATTTATTGAAATAAAGTCTTCGGAACTTCTAATGAATTCTAAATACCTAGCTCGCATTAGATACTCCGTGCATTTCGTACGTACATACATATATGCAGTTTTAAATTTCATCCAGTAATATCTTCAACTGGCAAATTGCTTCGTTACAAGGACCAGATTCAACTCCTCAACAACGAATCAATCTTAAAATCCACGTGTGCGAAAGGAAAACCAACTGAGAAGTGATCGCGCGCGAAACGAAGCGCAGAGCCAGGTGTATATACGCGTGAAATTTCAGCAAGTAGCTCTGGTAGGTTGCATAATTATCCTGCGAGTGTCACGGTAGCACGCGGAGGGCGTAAAATCAGCAGGGTTGCCGGGAAATCCGTGCGACAGCAACGAGAGCAACGACAACGACAAGGCTGACGGGAGGCTCGTTGGCGAAGCAACGACGCCTCTTCTACGGTAAACCCAATTTATTTCGTTCCGGGCAAGGGAGGTGAGACCGAAACGAGAAAGCCCTTTACGGGGTGGGCGCCAAACGGTGATGCCACCGGCGACTTGTGAACCACTTGTCGCTGTTACGGCCCCATAAATTCACGGCGCCGCCGACACAACGAGGAACCACTCTCAGACTTGCGCTGCTCTTAGAGTCCCTTAGACGCGTGTTTGGATGCCTGCTTACTTACGTTTACCCCACGCCCGGATTCACCGCCACCAGCACCCCTAATCGAAATCAACGTTTCCGCTCGTTACACTATTCTATTGTCGTGTCCTAACGGGATTTCGTGCCACCCTTCCAGCTACTTGGGAAAAAAAAAGAGGCATAGAGACGTCGAGACTACTCGGATGGGGTAACGCGGACGAATGAAGGATTCAGGTGATGTTGGGGTTGTTTACGAAGAGATGAGGAAGCTTTCTGCCATTTTTTTTTTTTTTTCTTTTTTTCGGTGGACAGTGTTACACGTGAATTTCGATTAGGTTGTTTTGGTGCGCGATTAGAATAAATTCTTGCTAGTTGAATTCATTTGAATTCAGCATAAACTCTTGTTACACGAACGAAAGATTATTACTGGTGTGATATGAACGAAATTATCGTAGAATTTATATAGATAAAAAATCATCACCCCTGTTATATGAACAATTTAGTATTCAATATCAAATGTTACGTTTGTACAGTGGAATATCCGATTTCGAATTTTAATATTGCATTTCAAAAATATCTACTAAATTATTTTCACAAGTGTGAAACAGTAGAATCAAACCAATCTGACACGCAGATGAATATTTTGCCAAACCTTCCAAACGCTATTGTCTACAATTTTCTTTAAACATTTAACCAACAACTCGCACGCATCAAAAAATCGTCACGTTATCTTCCTCTCGACGACTTTCCCACTCGCCTCCAAACGCTATCGATCCCCTTCCTCGGTATCTGTCTTGCCGAAAGGCTTGGTTTTCGCAGTCGGCCATGCGGGCCGCCTAAGAGGTAACGGGTTGAACGGCTGGAGAACAGTTCTCCGCGAGAGACGAGAGACGAGAGACGAGAGACGAGAGAAGAGGGTCAGACGAACGGGTGACAGAGACGCGGCGGAAGAGAAAGGGATGGAAACGACGGCCACATCGTCGACGCGGAGAGGATGAACAGAGAGAAACGGTAGGCTTCCTGCATCCGACGTCTCGTCCACGAACGTAACATAACGAGATGAAGTCAGTGGTGTATGACGTCACGGTGGTGGGCGTCCTCGTCGTTGCGCTACCTCGCTTCCTGGCGACTGTTTCCGTGGAACGGCGGAGACCGTCAACAAAGGACGACCAGCCAGCCAACTAGCTAGGGAACACACCAGCAGTACCATCGTATCTCTCTTCCCTGCGCGACCGTATCGCGCCCCCAACGTCCTCTTCGACCACTGGTCTCCGCTCTATCTTTCTCTCTTTCTCGCCCCTCCCCTCTCTCTCTTTCTCTCTCTCTCCGTGTTCTATCGTCGATGTCTGAGACAAGATTGAAAGGCAACTGTGCAAGACGATTGCGAGACACGGTCTACTTTAGCGACGCTTTACGCTCGGTTTGTCAAGAAATTGCGGATGTATTCGACATCGTTGCTAGGAGCTTCGAGAAGGTTTCGAGAAAAGGACTGGCGAACGAACGCAGGTAAACTGGATGCGTTTCGTTCGTGTGATAGGTAGATGTTGTTTGTTCAATCAGAGCGAGTCGGATTAGTGTTTTCTTTCTTTCTTTTTTTCTTTTAGTTGAATATTTATCGTGATTGTTTATTGGTAAGCGAACGAGGGTTTGAACGTGTCGGATTATTCGGAAGAAAATATATGTAATAATTAGAAATAATGAGCTTTTGATATTAGTGTAATTAATTGTACTAATAACTGTATAGCATAAACGAGAGAATCTACAGTTTTTTCTGTTTTAAATTGTTTGTAAAGCACACACTATAAATTTACATTGTAACTATGTACCCTACTTAATTTGCAGATATAAAACTAATTAAATAATTATTCACGATGTACTGATTTTTTTGTTACATTGGCTGTACCAATGTATAACTTTTAATCAGTTATTTTAGTTATCTTCTAGTTTATCGTGACAGTAAATCGTGACAGTTTTCGTGGTCTAAAGGATACCAGGTCTTCTTCAACTGATCATGATGAATCGAAACGGGCAATGAATTTTCTTTCTCTAACCTTGTGCAAAAGTGAATAAACTGCAATTACATCGAACCACCACAATGTAAATAATTTCCACAAAGTACGAATAATATGCTCGCGGACGAAGGTATTTATCGTTGCTGCTTCTAAAGATACGTATAAAATAGCGACCCGCTTGCGGTAATCAGATTAAATAATCTCCGCCGGGCGGTAACGGTCGAATAAAGTTGTTTTGGTCTGTTCTCGGTTCAGGGACCGCTAGCCGACGCTATCTCGCCGCCTTTCACAAAGCGCGTCAGCCTCAGAGAACGTGGCCAGGGGAGAGAACGTGGCTAGGACGAAGAAAAAGGAGAACGGTGGAACGAAGGACGGTGGCGCGAGAAGCAAGAGAGGGTGTGCTGGCCATATATACGACGGCCCCCATTGAACGTCGTACTTTGAAAACTTTGGACGTTAAGAGAAAGGGTAGCTGGCTGCTCAGGACGTATTGTAAAGGCTCCGTCCGGGCGACGGAGATGGCTGCCGTTGGTACAGGGGGGGATGGCGCTACCAAGACCACCTAGACATCGCTTCGATTTAAGGAGTGCCACCGCCATGGCTCGATAGAAACGCCTAGGATTTTGGATTCTATCAAGAAACGAGCTACTCCGTAGAGCCGAGGAAACGCTTTAGTTTTGGTAAAATAGTCCGAGAGAAGCGAAATAGGGTTGGAACAGGTATCCTAGATGGAATAGATATCCTTCGAGAAATTTCTAACGATACAGTCCTAGCGAGATTGAATAATTTTGAATATTATTCTAGCTGATCTCGTTCAAGTGTATTTGTTCGATGCAATTAATTTTTACACAGTGAGAATATTAGAGAAATCGTTTCGAACAAAGCTAACAAAATTATTTAGATTAGAACGCTAAAATTATTAACGACTACGGTATAAGAAAAAGAAGTTTAATTAGATTAAAGACCATTTTTTCTACAAAGACTAGACTACACTCTTTAAGAGTCTACGACCATTTTTCTACGAAGACTATACTCTACTATTTCTCTGAAAATACATCGCTCTATACTTGTAAAATTATGAAACACAGCCCGATAGAAACACTGGGATTGAAAATTTTTAACAGGAAACGACCAACTCTCGTTCTAATGGAAAAGAAGCAAAAGATAAAATTGGCGAAAATATCGCGGGACGAAATAGGAATTCTTGCAAAATCAATTACCCCGGAACAGCGAATAAAGAAGTATATTCCGGACGAAATCCCGAGATCACGAGCTCTGACATTTTTCTCCTCGACTTCGTTCGGGATTATTCGTTTACTCGTTCGCGGATGCAATTAATTTTTAAAGAGTGCGTTCAATCAAAGTTGCGAGAACATCGGGTCGGTTCGTTTCTTTGACCGAGCACGTTCCTCTCTCGAAAGGATGAAGCGTCTTATTTTAATCTCGAAAGGAAAGTCCAAGTGAGAACGTGTTTTCGTTTAAGCAAAGCATTCCAGAGTACCGTTTTCTTTCAAGGAAAGAGTCAAAGAAAAAAAGGAAAAAAAGAGAAAAAGAAGAAAGGAAAAAAAGGAAGGAGAAAACAGGAGAGCATCGGCTAAAACAGTCGATAGCTGGACGAACGCTGAAGAGGATACAGACAAAGGTCCCGAGACGAAAGAGGAACCCTTTGAAGAAATCCTTCGCGTTCCTGCTCGATTTCCCGTTGCGTCAAAAAGTTGCCTGCATTCTTTTCAAAGGAATCTTCCGCTTTGGTTAGCAATTACTCCTGTGCAGAGCGACGGCGCGAGTTTGTTTTTTTTTCTTTTTTTTTTTTTTTTTTTTGAAAAGTATTCTCGCGAAAATTAAATTACAAAAGAACGGCTCCGTTATTAAAGTTACAGTGGAAATCGATGAAATATGCAGAACGGTGAAATATGAGACGTACTAGTTAAATGAAATTTTCTATCGTTTCTCTGCAATTAATCGTGCAACAATGGCTCACGAAACACTTTTGAACACTTGGCACAAGCAACTTTTAATATTTTACGCGCACATTGTATAAAATGTTTTGAAATTTCATCTGGAAGGATATATTCTTACATGAATAGACATATATATTGATTGTCCGAATCTTGTAACACTTTCTAATCTTGTAACGCCCATATATATTTTCGGAAATGAAGCATTTCAAACTTTACCGGCACAATCGTAATGGTCGAATTCCATTACGGTACTAATGAAATTTCATACTGTATTTCGTACAATACATTCACAAACGTTTGAATGTTTCTTTCACGAACCTCTGTACAATGAAAAATTCCTGCTCATAAAACCAACAACATCTTCATAACGTAAAAAACAATTTAAAGAACGTACTAGATTCGACGAAAATATAACGAAATGAAAATGAAATAGCTAATTCAAAGTTGAACTATTAAGTCTCGTTCTTAATTTCTCAAATGTAACTCAAGTCTCTGCCAAACATTTCCAAAAGAGTGAAATCCATTTCGAGTCGCAGCACAATGCTCGTCAACTTAAACACCTACAATGCAACCCTTCGCCGAATTTTCGAACTTCGTGCCCGTAAGAGTTGAACCTCGGAACTCCGACAATGCCGGCGACTAGCAGAATTCGCGTTATTAGTACAATGGTCCATCAAGGCTATCAGAAGGAAGTGATTTTCCACGGCGCGACGAGGAAAACTAGTAACAACGGTTTGCGCGTCCATTTTGTCGGTATAAAGACAGCTTTTAGCACTCGGTGGCACCTAAGCCACGTCGCGCGGCTTGATGGTAGATAGGGAATGGTTGAAACGCAAGGACTCGCGCTAATGAAGGACGAGCAAGCAGCTGGGGGAGAGGTTGGGTTCGCTACAACGACGCGAGCAAAGGCCAACAGGTCGCCATTAGAGCATACTGTTTCGAACTACTAATAGCCAATTCATGCGACCGCCCAGCCGAGCCAAGCCGAGGTCCGCCGGTTACAACCCCCTGTAGCTACCGCGGCAAAGATCGTCGCCCCCGCGCAAATAGACGCCGTGGCCATTGGGTACACCCTTCGTCTTTCGATCCTGCCGATTTACGGGTTATCTAGCGCGTAACTAATTCCCATATATGCTTCCACGCGGCTCCAAATAAATTACCTTTACCGAACTCGATGTTCTAAACTCCTCGGACGTGGACACCTTTTTATTCTTTACATTTATGTTACATTACAGTTTGTACGAATTCCATACATCGATCTGAACAAAGAATTTTTCGTTGGTGGTTGATTAAACGAGCTTTCGTCTGTTGAATTTACACTCGTGTGTGAACTGTGAATTTTATATCGGATTGTTAGACGAAGGAAGAAAGCAAAGGATCAGTGGATTTTTGTTGCTAAACTGCGGATCTTTGTGAAATTTCATCCTTTGATGAAATTTGTTTCCATTGCTCTACGCGAGTATCGTTACTAGCACTCTTTCTCACACAATATTTAAGATGTTTATATACTATGTGCATACTCTCGACATTTCTGCATCCAATTATAGAACTATCAATGGTCAAAAAAATGGCTAATTTATAATTTCCTATGGAAATTTTATATACTTACAACAGTATACTTTTAGATACTCGGGTGACTTTTTACAAAATATATCAATAGAAGCACTGTACTGTCAACTTTTCCTTGTACTCTGCATCAAGCTTCTCCCAAGTGTGCAAAGATCCCCTTTCCATCCTCACCCGACCCACGCTCGAAAATTAGCCGTAAAATCGTATATTCTTATTTACCGAAGCAGCGAGAGGCATTAAACCCGGAGGATATCGTTCGAACGGAATCGACACGAAGCGACAGATATCGACAGGCATCGCTGCGCCGTCTTAAATCTGCAAGTTGGCCGGGTTCCTCCGGGTACGGTGGCACGATTATCGGCCAACTTTCTTGCATCTTATTCCGTAGGTTCGACAGCAGTTCTATACATTGGCTGGGCGGGTAGCTACCAACGGATATACGACCTATTCCCAACGGTCCGCACCCTCCTTGGTACAATGCTTGGTCTTCGTCTTGCGCGCGTTCTGGCCCGCGTAATTACGAGGGGAAAATTAAGCACCGACACAGCCGCCGGTCGGTCGACCTGTCGGTCCTTTCGCTCGGTTAACGAGAACGAGACAAGAGGCCGCGGAACGTCGTGGATAAGACGAGGATAAGGAAAGGAATCACGTTCAAGCCTGGATACTTGTACGAGAAAGACGACAAGTAGACGACGACGACGACGACGACGGTGGCTGTGCCAACCAACCGGGCTTGAATCTTCTTAGATCTCGGCAATGGATCCAGCCACAAAGCAGCCATTAAAAGATCATATCATCAGGCCTTACCGCTTTTGAAATCCTTCCTCTCTACGGATATTTCAGTGGGCAGCGAAAGGGCTGCTCGCCGAAACTTGCTCGTGATTAAAAAACGTTACTGTTGTCCTTCTCTTGGCGATTCTTTTCTCCTTTCTTTCTTTCCTTTTTTTTTTCGGGGATTAGATCGGAGTGAAGTAGTTGCTCAATCATTGAGAATTTAGACGACACGGTGTATTCATTTGTAAAAATGCTTCTGGGAATTATTCTGATAAAATAATATACCGCCTGACATCGGAGAACTGACAAGTTACGACTGCGACGATTTTTATAATTTTACGCTTACAGTAAGTATATAGTGAAATAATTTGTAATTCGTAAAGTGTTCTGGAAGGTTTTATTCAATAAACTAAGACAAGAAAATTCATTAAAATTAGCAACCTACGGCTCGTAAAATTTCAGAAAGGCATATTTAATATGTATCCCAAGAAATAACAAGGAACCATTTAAAAAATAATATTCAATAATACACATTCATACTCCTGATATTCCATAATGTACTATATAACATATCCATTTCCATTCACGCTCCCAATATATTCATGATACACTCGTTCGATCTATAAAACATAACCAACAAAAAAGTACAATTCCATCAAATTTTTACCCACACCATAGAACCATATTTCCCTCTGATAGAATCATTCAGCTCGACGTTTATATATGATTCGAGTGACGCTGCAAACTTCCACACGATCCCTAAATCGACAAACTCATGTGACGGAACTCGCACGATTATGCCGCTGCTCACGAAAGAGGACACAACTCGGCGATAAGCGTGCTCTTCCTCTTTCGATGCAAGTGCCTCTTCTTTCGGCTCTCGTACAACCGAGCTCTCCACTTTCTTAATCCGTTTCACCGCGCGGAAGATTATTTTACGAGCCTGCGGTGCCATGGCATCAGCTGCGTCTACGAAGGCGACCCCAACTCCCCGGCAAAGAAAGGGAGAAAAAAAGAAGCTGGATGTCGGTGAGGAACCGCGCTCTAATGCGAGTTAATAATACTTCCCTATTTTTTAAGAGACGCTACTTTATTTATAAGACACAGTCTCACACGCGTGCAGCGATATCTACCAGACAAACGACTATTGCCCTGGCTCTGCTCAACTAGAGGGTGAAATCTACCTCTGAGAATAGTATCTACGGTAAATATTCGACGACGGAACAGGGATATAAATATCGAGAAATTTTTAACACTAGTATCGAAGGCTAAGGTGTTGTCTTTTCAGACAAGAACCGTTTGTGTTCGCGTACTATAGAGAAATAAAAAGAAATTCGTTAATAATATCATCCAATTACTTACTGATCGATAAGAAGTTTATCAGAAAAATGAAAGCGGAAGAAATGTTTATGGTACAACAAAGAATAGTCTTCATTTCTATTTTGACGAGAAATCTCTAAAAATGTAAATTTAAAAAGTTTTAAGTACCACGAAAGTCGAATTTAATACGATACAAACTCTCGACGATGAAAATTTCATATTATTATTACAGAAGAATTTGTTATCATATTTATTTATAATCGAAGTTATTTCAATCTCATCTGCCAGGAAAACATGCATTCATCCAAAATTAACAGATTGCTCTAAAATCTTGTACGCTAGTGTATTCATCACCCAAACAAGCGTCACAATGTTTCGATATACAACTGCAACATAATACCATGTCGCCACTAAGGTAACATTCGAAAAGTCCGGATACCCTGAATTCGTTGAAAATCTGAAAAGCTCCAACTTCTGAACCGATCGGGAAAGGAGCGATGGAGGTGTATTCGGGGAATATCAACCGGAAACAACTTTGGTAGTCGATAGGATAGACCGGCTCGTATATACACGTACCACCTTCCTCGAAGCTATGGTTCGCGGTGGTAGTAATAGGTATATACGAAGTAACGTTTCAAAAGGTCCGTTTAGCGTCCGACAAAGGGGTCCACGAGGAAACCTTGGCGCGGCGGTAGTCGGACAAAAGCGGTCGCTGCGGTAATTATCGTCTACACTGGCGAAAGGCAAGTAGAAGGAGGGAGGCGCGTCCACGTGAACGACGCAACGACGGAGGACGACGATGACGACGACGACGACGACGACGAGAACGACGGCAAGTACGACGACGACGACGACGGCGAGGAGAACGATGAGGTTACCGGCGATGCCCAGTAGGGAAGCTGACTGAGCTTTAGCGAGTTTCTAGCCAACCAAGCAACCATCCAGAGTGCTGGACAAAGTTTCCGCTTGGTCGTCAGGGCTTCCAGGCTTCTGGAAACTTTCGGACCAACCCCCGGCGGACAGTCGCCGAGGATAGGGCGTCTTTGTCCACCTACCTGGTCTGACCACCGGCTGCAAACACGGCCGCTGCAGTAATTGCAATAAACGTCTATTCGTCGACGGGGAATTTGTTCGTCTACGTGGAAACCGCCTCGGTCACCGACAAGAAAATCGATTCGCGTTTCCTCGTCGACCGACACGACGATTCGTGGAAAACCTTGCCTGCGAATCGTTACTCTACTGGCGATTAATTGCCAGGAAATACGACAAAGGAGTGGAATATAACGGGACAGTAGAAACGCAGATAGTGGTAGAATGAATTTCTTGATTTTATCGAGGGATCTGAACTTTATTTATTGCAACGAAATTTTAGTTAATGCATTTTGATCGACTGAACTTTTTTTGGTGTCGAATTCACTCGTATAACTTTTATACGAAAAATACTAGATAATTGGCGAGGAAAATTGGTGAGTTCTTGTTATATCAACCCCAATTGTATAAAGTATTTATTCGTTGACAAAGTAAATGGAATTCTATCGTAATTCCCTTATTTCCATTTAAATTCTCCGAATTCCATTTCATTTAAAGTAAGATCTAAACCAACACACGAAAAATTAACAAAAGTTTAGATACACATTTATTGTTAGTACATAAAATACTTAAATCTTCTAATATCAGTGCTATCAATGGTGATTTTGTCTAAAGTATTTTAGAATATCGCTCGTCTATAGTACGGGCAAAAAATATATAGAAATTAATATGCAGCGGAATATTGGATCAAATAACGAAAGTGTATACAAACTTTTGACCGTGCCCAAACAGAGTTCCACGTTGTCTCCGTATCGAATTTCAGAATATTCCAAACCTAATCGCGTCTTATCGAATCAAGCACGCGGCAGAAACTGCGAATTTTCCATAAAACATAGCCCAGCAAGACGGGAAACGCGCGGTTCCAGAGAAATCCGTCGCGAATCACAGAATTCATCTCTCGTCTCTCGCGAGCAACGCAACCAATTACAGTATTTTCCAGCAGAACGACGCGGCTTGTACGCGTTTCACTCCCCCCTCCCCCTCCCCTTCTGATCCCCCTAACCGGTGGTTGGTGTCTCTCTTATGGAGCGTATGTAAATTAGACTCTCTGTGTTCGAAAGCGCGGCTTCCTTCAGAATCTCGCGCCTTCCCTCCCCCACCGATCTCGATTCTCGTACACTCTCTTCGCCTTCTCTTTCCCCGCGCGCGCACCAGGGTCCTAAGACCACGAACGCCGCCGCTGATGGGTTTGTATTCTAATTTCGGGCTTTGGTTTTCGCCCGGCTTTCCACCCGCGAGCGAGACAAGCCAAGGTAACGGCGGCTTCGAGAGGGTAACAGCCGAAGAGGGGCACGTTTTCCTGGCTGCAACCACCCACGAGGATGAAATCGCTTTCCGACTAATCCCAACGGAGCGTTCCAACCCCCTTCAACCCCCCCTCCCCCCCGCCCTCTCCCACTCCCCCTCGATTCCGCGACGCGATCCACCTTTTCTTATCCCGGAGCCAACAACCCCGCTTCTCTCTTCTCCACTCTGCCCCCCCCCCCCCCCCCCCCCCCCCCCCCCCGCCCTCCCCGACAGCTGAGCAACACCGAGGAATGCTGGATTTTAATATGCGTAAAATTAAAATTAGCTCCTCTATTTGCATTTGGTAATGGGAAAAAGAACGGTCGTGGCGTTCCGCTAGTGGATTCCCGCGTACACGCGATATACAGGTTCGAAGTGCGAAGGTAAGTTTGTGTGTATGTGTTCGACTGTTGCGCGGTAGAAAGTTTGTTTAAGCATGTGAGATTATATTAATTGTTACGTTGAAAATTTGAAAAATTTCCTGACTGTAATTTGTAATTTAAAGCGAGGGAATTTGAAGATGATTAATGGTTGGAGAAAAGGATAATTGAAATTACATCCCTGAATGTGAAGGAATTGGAGATTTATAAATTTATACGAATCTTATGCTTCTAAGAGAGATCCATTCGACTAATTTTGAAATTTAATAAAAATCACTGACAGAAGTGACGGAAAATATTTTGAAAAACGTTGCATTTCTAACGCGACGAATGCAAAACTGAGGAGCGAAGAAATACCTCGGTGGAAGAGTCGAAGAAATAAACGTCTATTTTTGAGATACAGCGAAGCGAGGAAGAGTATTTTAGGGTTAAACGAGTCCACGGAAGGTGAATCGAGACGCAAAGACCTGTGAAATGGCCTCTTTTCCCCGAGTGACCCGCCACTGAATGCAGCCCCTTGCCGTGTACCATAGAAAAACGTGGCTGTCACCCTTCCTGTCAACCCCGTTCAAAAAAATTGTCTAACAACCCCAACGCATCTCTTCCTTGTCCCTTCCTCTTCCTGTTTTCCCGGTGTATACTTAAAAATAAATATCGGGAATCGATCGTTTCCCAAAATAATTAACCATGCGCGACGTTGCGCAGCATGAACGCGAACTCGCGTGAACGGTGCAACGTGAAAACCACCCTTTCGCTACAGGGGAGAAGTGCGAGAAAATCGCGATTGAATATTTACTCTGCGATCAATACGTAACAGGTGAATTTTCACAGACTTAAAAATTGTAGAACAGTTGTACGTACCGTTTAAATGAAAACAACATAATAATTTTTATCTTTCTCCGCAAGATGAAATAGATTGAGACGTACATTCATATTTTTACGAAGATAATTAAAAAAGTAACCTAGTCTAGAACGTATTATACTTTAAATATTATATTATTATATTATATTATATATTTTTATTATTATATATTATATTATATTATTATATTTTATTATATTATTGTATATTTTACTTCAGAGACAGTGCATAAAACTCCACCGTCTACTCACGATACATCTTCAAAATGAGACAACACTCTTTATTGAGGACGACGAATTTTTAACTCTCACGCGACAAACGTGAAATTCCCCGCAAACAACCCCCTCCCGTATTCGACGAAAAGCGAGAACGCGCGTTCATCGGGAGGCCTCCGGTGAAAATCGCAATTTCGATCAGCAGCAGGCCCCCGCCTGATGTTAAGTCGGTCGTGCTTTAATTCGCAGGTTTATGCCCGGGATAGGCGAACATTAATTTAGATTACGCCTCTAGCCGGTTGTGGCTAGTAAGGATAAGGGATGCTAGGGCACCCCGGAATTGAAACCTCCTCCGCGGCCACCGTCAGCTATACGTTACACACAGCCTTTCGCTATTAAGTCGCAAGCCTCAAGTCCTCGGATGAACTTCAACCCGGAGCAATATGATCCGAGGCGTGCTGCACCGGTATTGAACGTAGGAAATCCTTATCACCGAGGCCAAGGTACACGAGAGATTTCAGATAGGCAAACGACACACTGCGAGAGAGTAGGGCAGAGGAGCAGAGGAGCAAAGGATCTCCTCTATAGAGGATTCGACGAAGTCCTAACCACGGCCTAACGACGGCTATCAGCGGTATATCGGGAAAGGGGGAGGCTCAGATCTTATCGGTGCGTTACCACCTAAGCTGTTTGCGTCTTGTAAACTCGAAGATTACCGAACTGCTCCACGTCTCTCTCTCTCACTCTCTCTCGTCGATCCTCGTCCTTGTTCGTTTCTACCTTTCGTCCTTCGCTCTTCCTAGCCAGATACTAGATAACGCGACCGTCCTGCAAACCATGGACGAGGGACTAGAAGTGGATGGAGAAGCCTCGCAAGGCATTCAATGTGTGAATTGCGGTGTCTAGGGTCGCTCTTGCCTCTCTCCTGCTCCTCGAACCCTCGAAAGCGCGTGCAAGACCTTGCATAAGGATGCGGACGCGCTCGATTCTCTACCGTCGATACGTATGCGGTATCCTGCTCTTCCGATTAGAGTCGGCGTAGACAACGGCTCTTCGTCTCTTCAAGCTTGAAAATTATGCGTGGTAGCAAAGAATCTTCGTTATGAAGATGTAATTTTAGAGATTCGTCAAGCGTCAGAGTGGCGAAACTTTTTCTCCCTGGTATCAGTTTGTATAAACACGCCTGACGTACCGTGTATTTAATACTTGTAGAATATCGCACCTCTAAGCAACAAAATTCATATTGAAAAACTATACATAAGATAATTTCGCTGAAGTCATCGTCGCGGGGACAGACCGGGTTCTACGTGGATATTGATTCAGGTAGCGGGTGTAATACAAAAACCTCCAAACTATCGCACAAACGTGATGAACTGCATCAATATCAAACAAACGTTTGGGTGTTTAAAGCAATGGTATAACTCGTAAACTATATTGTCAAAATTGGAAAGAAGTCTTGAAAGTCTCTAGAACCTCTTGAAGAATTTTGTTATTTCAATAAATCTTTAAAACTTGGCACATAATCAATACGTTACAAGCATTTTAAGTACATCATTTATGCAACTGAATTGAATGAAATATTCCAAACAAGTCTTCCAATAAGGCTTATCGACAGACTTGCTCAAGACTTTCAAAATTCCCAAGATTTTCAGGATTTTTCGAGTGTCGACCGTCCCAGAATGATTTGAATTTTTCACAGTGTAGTATGTAAATACATATTCAAAGTACTTGAAATATCGTTATCGTCACGCGTGTCACTTTTCAAAACTCGTCGATTTTTTTCTTTTTGACCGAATCAAAATTTCTGGCAAGTACGAATCTATCCGGCGTCACGTAGACACAGTCGATACTCCGTAGATTCGTTGCGCGAGGGGGAGAGAGCGCGGTTATTATGCAAAGTAACCAAGTTTCGACCTCGGGAGAAGAAGAAGAAGCACAGAGGCAGAGCGTGGCATCCACGGAATCGTGAGATCGCGGATTCCAGCGAAGTAATAACTTCCAAGACGCCCGGCGAGGCTGTCGCGGTATCGCGTTCAGTACCAACACGTACGAAAGTGGATAAGCAAGCAGAGGAACCAACTTCGGTCGCGGACTGACGCGTCCAGAATTGCTTATAGGTGACAGAACCGAGCCACGTATTCCATCGTCTAAGTCCAACGAAACTCTTCTCCTCCCACCCGGTCGTCTTTAACGGTTCCTCTGGCTGACGAGAATGCACCGAGGACTGAGAATCGCTGCGTCTCCTCGAGATCAAACCCGAGATGATACCTCGACGGCGACCCCTCTGCCCGTAGTTAGGCCACATTAGTAATCTCCCCCAGGTGTTCTTGAATTCTATACTCTCCGCGCGAACCGCCGGTCGTTATTATAAATTCACGTCCGAGTTTCTGTCCGAGACGACGTATTAGCTGGATCATTATTGAAAAGGGGTCAGATGATTTCGAAGATTGCGTGGTAATATTGATGAAATCGTTGAAGCAGGTTCATGCAAGTACAGAAGGTACACAGTGATTTCCAAGAATATGTTGAATACATATTTTTGCTAATGGAAATCAAAATCTATCCATCTCTCGGTAAATTTTCACGGCAATTGCAAACGTCGAAGTTCGTCATTGTCGAGACTGTGGATTTTTATGAATTTCTCTCACTTTGTAAACATTTGTAAAATGCATACAGTACACAGAAAACGTGTGTCCGAAACTTTCAATGAATGAAACAAACCTCTACCTAGACATCGCTTTTTAAATTATCTTCGCAAAAATATGAATTTATATAAAAAAAACTCGCGAGCTAATCGTTATTATTGCAAAAGTATATTGATAATAGAACGGGGATAAAAATCCCAGAGGGTTAATTAAAAAATCACCGAGATCACAGTTATTACGAAAGCTGGCGAAGAAGTTTCAACCCCGAAACTCTTTTTCCACCCTCGTTTCCCCACTGAATCGCGTTTTTCGCCAATCTACACGCCAGCCCGTCGCCTTGTTCGCAGCCACTATCGGCGTAACAACTGTTACGATTCGCAGGTCAGACGACCCACGGTCACGAACCGTTTAGCCGCGCACTCGTTAACGGTGGGCTAATTAATACGCGCCGCGAGTATCGAGCAAACGTTACCGCAAAACGAAGAGAGAATGGCCGCGTTAACGTGGAATTTCTTCTACAATCGTCGGAGATTTTTCAACCGAATGCGAATCCAACAGTTCGTCCATTGATTCATCAACAGTTGCAATAAAAAAGAAACAGCATATTAAATGAACTATTGGAAAATCGATCATTTTCGAAGCAAATGTGATCTAAAAATTTCGTATGAGGAAACAGGCTTCTTCATTGTATCGGTATAAATGCGTCTGACGTGTGTGTGTGTGTGTGTGTGTGTGTGTGTGTGTATGTGTCATCTTATGTGAAGAAGAAAACGACACGAGGTATTTCTACCTTTTGGGGAGATTATGCGGAGTGTGAGAATCGCGTTGAGAGAGTAGGCGCGGAGAAATCGGTATCGGCGCGAGGACCTCGAGCCCTCTCGTCACGAGACGAATACGAAATCGACGAGTCGGTCTCCGGAGGGTCGAAGGGTCGTTTCCATCGCCTTACGGGTTCGCGCCAGACCAAATTAACCATGAATGGCCAATTAACCTGGAGACTGTGCCAACTAACCGCTATGGCCGACGTTACCCGTGAACCGAATTGATCGGCGACCCGCTGCTCGGACAGTTAATCGCTGTCGATTGTGCTGAGAATGATGAAGAAACGTATGGTTCCGAAAATGGAGTAATCCGAACCATTTAGCCGAAACTTTTGGGTTTGATTTCGTGGCTCTTTCCTGGTGAATAGACGTGAACATTAAGGAGAGCGAGTTCTGATAAAAATTTCAGATTTCAGCAAAATTTTAATATCGTACTTTTGTTTAGGAAGGAAAAATATTTATTTATAAGGATGAGGAATTGTTCTTTCAATGTAAATAACTTCGGATATATAAAAGCTAGACTGTGCACTTTTGAGAAATCGAAGGATGCAGAAAATTTACAAAGTGTAATATGCAAAAATAGATAAACTGTCTGTTACAACAAATTTCTATTTAGGTTCCATTTTTTCATTCAGATTCTTAAAAAAATAAAAATAATAGTCTGATAAAAGCCCTATAAGTATCTCCTTACTGAATACAAGAAAGCCACCTTGTTGATCAATATTACGACAATTTGGAAAATACTGACCGACAATATAGAGGTCGAAATTGAAATTCAGATGAAAAGGCACCGATACTGAGAAGTTTCACACGAAAGAGAGTTTCAACGAGACTCGTTGTAGAAAAGTTTTCTAACAACAAGTAGAAATTACTCGGTCACTCTCCTAATCAATTATGCAGCTAATCAAAGAATAAATCAAGAACAAACAACGTTCAAACAGAATACAGACGTAATACAGGCGAGGATATCGAACCGCTTACGAAATTCGAGAAACATTTGCGCGCATCGGCCGGGAATCTTCATCGGGGCAATCGTTCTCGCCGAAATACGAGATGGTATACCTGGGGGTTTGGAAAAAGAAGCAACCCCTAGTTCCCACACGGGCGAAACCCCGTTTTAAACCGTCTTCCCTCCCCCGGAGAAGAGGCACGGCTCGGAGGGAGAAAGAAGGCTAGCGTACCACGCGATGGTACATTTTTAATTACTTACACCCACGCAGCTGCATCGCGCGATGACTATAAATCAAGCGGAGCGCCGCCCAGCAAAGTAATTACAGCTTGAATTTTAGATAATGTTGCCGCAAGCACGGTTCACCTTCACCCACTCCCCCTGCCCCCTCTCCTCTGTATCATCCCTTCATCGCTCCTGAATACCCAACACTTTTCATCCCACCGGTTGCCTTTTTGTCTCGAACCGTTGTAAATAAGTCGTTGCCGCTTTCGGTCTTTCTTAATTGACGAATTTTCTCGCTCGTTTCTTTTTTTTTTTTTTTTTTCTTTTCTTGATCGCGATAGCCCCAGGCTGTCGATCTAACTTTCGCGACACGTCTCAAATTAAATATTTTATACACGAGCGAGAAGACTTTGCGACTTTGGTGATAGATCGAGATAGACGAGTTTTGAAAGGAGAGGATGGATTTGGTAAAAGTGTCTGGAATAATAATGTAAGTTGTGGTAATAGATTGCGGATTTTTATGTATTTATGGGCTATTTAAAGATAAAATGTGGATTAAATATTATACGAAAGTACTCGTCATAATATTTAACATCTTAACTGTATACTCGTATATAACGGAATAGGCACTATTTTTTAAATTTTCGCAGAATTTTCTCAAAAATGTAAATTTGTGTAAAAAATCCACAATCTGGTAATAAATTCTGCGGGGAAATTATTCAATAGCGATACAATATACGTATTTTCCTCTTCCTAAAAGGAAGAGTAGAAGAACCAGAGTGTGCCAAGCAGTTTATCGTGATTCAATTTTTACCGAAATTACACTCGCATGTAGATGTATAAGGAAAATGCACGTGAAGTGCACCAAGTATTTCGTGGCAATGCCATTCTAAATACAAGACATGTTACCTATCTCTCGAATGATTTTTTTCACAGTTGACGACTAAAACGACGGAGAAACTCTGGAGGATCCGGGTCCGTGGTGCATTTACACAAATACATGCTAATTACTCGGCTCGCTAATTTCTTCCCAACGTCACGTGTCCCCCTCGTAGCTCGCGAGGCTCGTCGTCGCGGAATAGTTTCGCGATTTGTCACGGCTGATGACACCGCTAAGTATAGAGCCCCGCGGTTTAACCGAAGACGAAGGGGGTGGCCCTTCCCGACCCTCGGCCCGACGTTAGAATTGTTTACATAATTATGCGCCAATTAAGAGAGCAGGCTGGAGGAGGCGCAAGTAGGAAGAACCGAAGAGGAGATCGGCAGAGCGAGGGCAGCAACCATTTCGATTCCGGCGCAATTAAGGTTCGGTTGAGCGAGCCAAAAAAGAAAGAAAGAAAAAGAAGAAAGAAATGAGAGAGAGAGAAAAAAAAGACACGCTAGGAAGGAGTGGAATTTAATTAGGAGCTCGTGCTCTCTCGTATTTCCAGGCAGCCATGACGAAAAAAGACAGAACCGCGTGTAAATGTGGAAGTAAGGCAGAGAAATCGTCGGAAAGACAGAACGAGAGTCGGAACGCGGCTGAAGTGGCGAATCGGGGAAAAAAAAGAGGCGAAGAAAAGAGAGAGAGAGAGAAAGAGAGGGAGAGAAAGGAAGCACGACAATGAAAATTATCGAGGCGTGCATCGACTTCGAAGAGAAAACGTCAGCGACCGGGGTATCGTCAGCGAAGACATAACAATCAGGAATATGATAACACGCGGAGGATGGATGGTTACCTTCGCCTCAGACCTTCGCGAGGATTCTCAGCCGGGTGAAACGTTGACGGAGAGGGATGCTGAAGCAAGATGAAAGATGATGAGTGAAGGAACCGCGGCAAGGGTAGGAGGCGCTTAATTAGAGCCAGACTTCCGTAGGATGCTTGAGGCTTCCCTACGCTCTAAACTTCTATCTTCCCACAGTTTATCCCCGTAAAGTGGCTATCTTGAAATTACCCTCGAAATTATATCGAATTTCGGACCTGAGCCGCGGATCTCTCCGTTATGATCTCTCTTTTTTTGTATCGTTGGCCGTAACGTTGGTCCAAAATTCTCCAAGTTTTGTACGCAAAACGACGATGTAAGAAGTTCTTCTGGAAAATCTTGGTTATCGCGCGTGATAACCAAACTGGGTAGTTGAAATAATTTATTTTCGTTGAGATTTAGAATTCTTATAACACTCATTGTGAAAATTCAACAATACTCGTTTCAAAGTGTAGAGTGGAAGTTGAAGTAATAATCTACTCAATCCGAACGATCCCTGCAAATTTTTACAATACAGCAACATTGTTTCATACGAGCTCTAATTTGAATCAAATTCTGGTCCGATTAAATGAATTCCTGTCGGTTGAATTCACTTATCTAAACACAAACTCCTGTCGTATAAACGAAAAATTACTGTCGACAAAGAAAATCATCAACGAACTCTGATAATTCCGCTATTTTTGAATTTGTCCCGTATAAACGAAGCTATATACAATCTCCAGTTACTTGAAAATTCATTAAAATTCGAATATCAAGAAATACTCCATCCGTTCCGGACAGACGGGCGACGACTTTACTTTACCGGACAGGATGGAGTCATTCTCACGAAACGACAACGTATTTCGCGCGAGCAACAGCCGCGACGGCAAACCGATGTTTACTTTATCCTCACTAATCAAGGGACGTATTTGCGTTTTATAATCCTTGGTCGGCTAAGAGGGTAAAATCTGAAAGCTTAGTGGAATCTCCTTTCGGTCGGATGGGTAATCCTGGCTTCGACCCTCGACTCTTCCTCCCCTGGCAGCCCTTCGTCTTCCACGATCGGTCGCCGAGGAAGAACGTCGTCTTCATGAACGTCTTACGTATAACGCCCAAGAAGAGAGTCTCCGCGGCTGCGTCGCTGACTTAATGGCTTATTTTATCCAGTAATATCGCTGCCATCGACTTCCACCGTGCCAACGATAAATTATTACCGCGATCGAGATTCCGCGTGGCCGCTCAACGAATCATTGAACGCGAACTCCTTTTATTAGAGGCTGTTAAATTTGGATTTATTGATTTCACGGATACGTGATTTTCCTTGTGAAAACGACTCTTTCGATGTGATTTATACTCGAAATACGGTAAAATATTACAAATAATATGTTAACAGATCGATGGATGACGCTGTCATCCCAACGACAGAATACGTAGTCGTTGAAGTTTCGTTTCATCGGATATTTGGTCTTAGGTAATATCACTGGATATCTTCTAGAAGACATTTGATATTTTCAATTTAGTTTAATTCGAAGAAAATATTCTAAATTTTTAGAAACTATTAAATTCTAAAATTTTATGAATTTCTATAGACACCTACATATATTCCAATGACACTACTTGAAGGTTGGTTATGCCTTAAACATAATTTTAAGCTATCGCGGATGAATGGCGCCAATCTAGACATATAAAGCGTAATTTTGCTGCCAAGGTGTTAAAATTAAACAGAATGAAACGTTACACTCATAAATTTAAACATCACTGACGCGTGGCAATTTAACAGCTATTTCATAGTTATTTCAAATTGTTATTTAGAAACTTGGACTGGAAACTTTTGGTTAGATTTGAAGAAATCTAATTTTGTAAAATATCTGAAGAGCAGAGTTTTCTATTTATACTTTCAACCAAACATTTCGTGTTTCGTACTTCTCTCTGAACATGCAATTTACCCTAGCACAGTTCCGTTTGTTTCTTTTTTTTTTTTTTCTTCTTCTACGATAAACATAGCGATCGACTACCTCTTTAAACATAAACGAACACCGTCGGGGTAAAAGCAAGGGAGAAATTTTAGAGCAACGACATGCACAGCGAGGATCGAATAATTGATAGGTACAAAGTACGTCGATGTCCATGCTAAAGGAAACGCAGAGGGGACGAGCAACTGGTCTGGTCTTATCGATAATTCACTCAAACTGACCAGTCTGATACCGATCTACGAATTCGATTCAATTATATCTCTTTCCTTCAATTTATATCCCTCTCCTTCGATGAGTAAATTTATAGCAATCGTGCAAACTTTTCAGTTTACGCAAAGGAAACGACATCTTTCTTGCAACTTGAAATATTCACGTGTTTACCTAAGTGAATATAAAAATACATTATAAACAATGGAAAAGAAAGAATACAAGTTTACGGTTGAAAATTATTTGCTTCGAATTCTCTTAAACGAAAAAAGATCCAATTAATTTTTCAAATTACTCTTCTTAATCACTGAAGTAAATAAAAAGATAGAATCTCGATATACAATTGTTTTTACTCGTACCAAACATTATAGAATCGTACTTTGAGTATTATATTTTATACACTTCTTACCATTACCTTGCAGTTAAAAATTTTTTCCTATGTGTAAATTTATAAAACTCCGCAGATGATTAATCACTTTCTTTTAATTTCAAGTTCAACGTTAATTATCAAATATAATTCAATGAAGATGTTAGTTAACAAGGCAAACGCGAACTGTTTCGTGCACCGTAAAATTGTATTAGAAATTGACGTATCGCGGACTAGAGGAGATTATGATCCTAAACTACCAGAGCCGAGGATTAATCGCGATCGATCGGTGTAAAATTTCTCCGCGATGCCGGAGGGGCATCGGGGCTGCGAGGTCGGTGAAATCGAGCTATTGAATCGACATCCGTCATGCGAACGTCAGCCTCTATACGTGTTCTTCTACTGGTAACTCTAGCCACTCGACGCTAATTCGCCGGCTGGCATGCGACCGCCACTCGAATGACACGACATCACACCAACCGTTCGACCATTTTTCTTTTTCTTTTTTCTTTTTTTTTTTTCTTTCCTTTTGCCATACTTTTCAGTTCGCTTCACGTGCGGCGTTTGGTGGCGCGTGCACGAAACGAAACTACCAAAGAAACAGTTCGATGTGCATCTAAGCACCCCGTGAAATAATACTTTGAAAATCTACCAGTCACGAGTTACCAGCAGAATTGTTTCGAACGACGGAAAGTGTGACGATAATCCGGGCAATTTTTACTTTGTTCGTACTATCAAAATCGAAGAATTGATTGAAACAGGGAAGAAACAGAACGATGTATGTACACCTTCGTTCAAAAGTCTTGGGACAAATGCTACGTTGATTTTGAAATTGAAAGAATTAATTACTATTTCGTACAACGAAAATTCTGAATTATTAATACATCAATAGTTGTGTGTGTATTATAAAATACGTATATAATTTAAATATTTACGATAGATACCGGATTTTTAAAATAGTAAGTAGGTGTTCTAAGACTTTTAAACGAAAATACAGATTAATTACCAACGAAATAATGTGAAGAATCGGGAAACTAATAATATCGATATAACTAATAAAAATGATAAAAAAATAAATTAATGACAATCAATAAAGCTCTAATATGCTTATGAAAATTGAATACCTCACAACTGAATACCTCACAATTGAATACATCCAACGATTATTACAATATTTTCACCTTTAAAAAATTTATCACATCTAAACAAATATGTCATACTTACGTAATACCCTCCCTCGCCAAAAACTTGACCACGCGACAAAAACGAAGGAAAGTCGAGTTTTATCACTCCCGCAGTCACTACGGTTTTCGTCAAAACGGTTCCAAGCACTTCCAAGTCTTATCGTTACCGAAAAAAAAAAAAAAAAAAAAAAAAAGAAACGGCGAACCTCGCAAGCCGTGAAATAGAACCTCCGAAAACTCGTTCTCGAGGTAAGAATGAAGTTAACGATCACGCGACTTCTCTCTCTCTCTCTCTCTTTCTCTCTCTCTCTCTCTCCTAGGTACTCGCTACCCTCGTTTCGATTCACGGAACTGACCAACAGACACGTACGTAAAAACACATAAAGCGTGCCAAGGCTTGGGGCGTACTGATCGGCCAAGTGTTCGTTTGACATGCGGCGTGTTCCGGGCACAAGCGACGCCGACTTATGCCCGCGTTCTGCCACAGGCCACGTGGCCTCTTGGTGGCGGTGCAACGCCAATAACGTGATAAAAGTGACAGCGGTATAGCGGCGCGTATTCTCCTTTCTATCGTTGCACCAGCCCCCTCTCTCTCCCTCTTGCACCTTGCTACGCGATTCTAAACGCGTCTTATGCTGTGCCGCTTATGGCCGTTGCGCGCACCGACCAGCTACCGGACTACGTGGCTTACGAGCACGTGGGAAAACGCGCGTGCGGAACGAGCGTCAGACGGCGGCAGCTTTTACGGGACTGCTTTCATAATAGATGCCGGGCATATACGTCACCGCACATCAGCTCGCCCGGCGAAATAACACACATTTGTGGCTAATTTTGTGGACGATTGTCGCCGAGGGGTCGACCCTCGTCCTCCTCCCGCCAACCACCCTCTCCTCACCATCCTCTAAATTCTGCGTTTTCGAGGATTTCTACGTACTTTGATATTACGTTCTACGTTCGATCTTTTTATTCAGTAGTCGATAGAAGTGGTGGAGGGGCACAGTCGGCGAGTGTAAAACATTGAATCAGCACTGGAACGTTGTATAGCGTACGTGGAATGTATATGTACGTGTAAGAATTGACGGAATTACCTTGCAATTGATTATTGCGATTAATTCGCGAACTTTGGCTACGGAAATAGTATTTGTATGTTTTAGAAAATTTACGTATTAATTAAGTTTTCTTATTATTCATTGCGTATACTGTCGTTCAAAAATTTGAAGTATCGTCAATTTCAAAATCATGTCCCTTCAATATGTGAAATGATATTATTAAAGGTACTGGTATTTATTTATAAACTGTTTGAGTTATATTTGTGATTAAAAGAGTTTACGTACCTGTTTAATTTTTTTAAAACAGAACTCAATGATTGTAAGAATTTGATACTATGACAAAGAAATAGAATATCTGATAATAATATATTTCGCTGGAAAATGGAAAACATATATACAAATATTTTTTGTAGCCAATATGTATGTTTGATAAAAAAAAAAAAAAGTGAATAAAGTTACGATGGATATGAAAAATCTGATGTTATAAATAGCAAGTGATTTGGAGTAATAAATCGACAATCGCATTTGATGTGAAAGAATGTTTGCTACTGTTATATCATGCCCGATCAATGAAACACTAACACAAAGTGAACGAGTAAGAGATAACGTGTCGAACACGTCATGCTTGTCAATGATAGAAAAGAATTCCACGGCGCTTGAGAAGGATGAGTCAGTAACAGCATTTAAATTAGATTATAAGGGGGATATCTATAGTCAACGGCTTAATCGACTACGTAGACAGAAGGAAAGAATAGTATAAAACAATTTCGGTAGCTTACTTTTAATAGACTAATCTGGTTAAAAATATGTCTACGCTATATATTTACAAAAACACGATTAAAATATAGTACTATATTCAATAAAAAAATCCCTTCATTAACTTTATACTAATCTAATGCAAACAGAAATATTAAGAAACAAAATTAATTTCTTCACGAAAAGTTCTAATTATTCACAAACTACATTCGAAATATGTACGCCTACACGGTTACATTCGAGAAACTCTATTAATTTAAACCAAGACAAACAGAAACATAAAATACATAAATAAACCTTCTATAAATAATTATAGAATTACTCAACAACAGTTTAGTTAAAAATATAACACGATTGAAAGTTAAAGATGCTCTTCGACCAGTTTTGCACGAAATAGAACAAAAACTTCCGTGATAAGTCAAAATTACACGTGAACGATTTTATGTATTCGTACGTTTGCAATGTGTATCAATTATTACGAAAAGAAAAGCGCAAAATGCAGAAAGACACAGCGTGACACACGAGATTAAAGAAAAGCCTGACGGAAATAAAATCGTCGTCTAAACAAAGGAATTCCGTCACGGTTCTCGAAGATCGTGTGTCCATACTGGTAAAGGCGAAAACCGCGGGTATGATAAATTAGAAGGTCGCGGAAAGCGTGACGCTTTTTAAAAGCCATGATTTTCTGATGAAAGCTCGCGTTTCAGAGCGTGCTCCGCGCGGTTTATCGAAGAGGGGCGAGAAAGGGGACACAGGTTAGGCCGCCCGCTCCGTTTAGCTGCAACCTGGCAATTACCTGTAGGGCATAATTGTCATCCCTTACGTTTTCCAGGACGGTCTCCTCGTCCTCCCACCCCCTCCCCCTAACCTACCCTCCTTTCGTTGCTTGCTCCTTGCTCGGAGCGACCCCTGGCCCACCCTAAGCGGGGGCGTCGGGTCACGCGAGGCCGTGCCTGTCGCAGAAGTCCACGCGACGCGCACTGCCACGCAATGCCGAAACAACACCGACTTACCTTACCAGTATCAGATTTCTAATTACTAATTTACTCCCGCCGCCCATCCCCGCGACCCTTCCAGCCGAGACCAAAGCTTTCGACCGTAGCTCGACGTCGCGCAGACTGGCGAGAGTTGCTCGCGATTTTTCGAAGTTTCGCGTTTCGAATGGAATTTATTCACTTCCTCGCCGACCTAGTAACGATACGGTAACGATACGATTTGGGAACGAGACGTTTGCTGAACCACAGCAGATCACAAGAATAAGTTTAACGAAGCATGATGTACACCACCGTTGAAAGGTCTTAGAACAGGTACTATACTTGTTTGGAAATTAGAAGATTCGAATGATATTTTATGATATAATAAAGTTATACTATAACCAAGAGTTCAGAAAGTGTTAATTTATTTTAAAATTAGAAAAATTAGGTAATATTTTATGTAAAAAGAATTCTGAAGTAATATTCTCAAGATCTCAGATTTCTAATGTTTAGTACTATTTTGAATATATTTAATATTAATGAAGAATGTCTAAGACATTTCACCGAGAGTGTATGAGTTAATCCATTCGAAATCTAAAGTTATAAAATGATAATCAAGAGTCGACGTGTTTTATAAACTATTCGTTTTCCTCTTTTCTTATTTATTTTAATTTCAGATTAATTCCAATTTTCACGTATTTCCTTTTCTAATACTTTATACCATAGTATCATACTATGTTGTACCTTTTCCTAGCTGTGTTATATGTAAAAGAATCTAACATTTAATTTATATTTTTATGAACGCAGCTAAAATTTTTTTTTTTACTAAATATTTTAACAAATATTCTACTTTGAATATTTCATATAATTCCATATATTATATATGTATTGCAAATCTTTGAAACTTCAATACCCACGATTAACAAATGTCAATTTCATATCCTAAATACAATATATAATACTTTCATTTACTTCTGTCTTCAATATATCAATAAGAAATATTCAAACATTTGATAGACTAATATATAGTGCATATTACCTCGAATGCATTAAAAGTGAACAAATATATTTCATGACTTACCAGCCAGGAAGAAAGGGTAGGCTCGAGTGATTAATAGGTTAAATACTGCTCTACAGAGACGTTGTGGTATTTACCTGGAAGCAGAAAATCGTTTCATGATAGGTTAGCCATAGTCGTAGTAACAAGCAAGGTTGATTTTTAAGGATACGTATGTAAATCTGTCGAGGCATAGGATAGATGTGTTGGAAGAAGGGTTAGGGGGGTAAAGAAAGTACATCGAGTGAAGTGATGCGGAGCAGGAAGGAACGAAGGCGGGCATAATTGCGAAAATTAATTATTGCCATGCACGAATGTCATGTGTCTCCCTGTTATTAGCCGACGGGCATAATTTAAAGGGAAGCGACTTGTTAACAATATCGTGCTCGTCCCGAAATCCCTGTACGTGGATAGAAATACGAGCAGCAATTGCTCCCGTTTCTAGGTTTTAACAGTACGAATATGCAATGCTATTGGTTACTTCAAATTCACATGTAGAGAATATTCTTTTCATATATTGCAATCTAAAAGAAATTTATCAGAATTAAGTTCTTATTTAGTTAAATTGTTTGCTTCAATTGTTTACGAAAGCATTCGGACATTTATTATATCTTGCGAATATATCATGTATATTGTATCAAACATTTTTAAACTTCATTAACAATGTAACGAGATTGTACTAATTATATAAGTCAAGATTAAAGCAAATCAAAAATATGTATAGAACCTTTTATAGTATGCGTTTCGTAACTCATCGTATTTGAGAATGAAACTATAGCTAAATGTAACATAACGTGATGTACAATCAAGACTATTATTTTAGTACCATAATCTATTTTCCAGAAAAATGTTACTTGTATTAGTGCAATCTAATACAATAAGCAATAAAACATGAACAAAAGTATGTCAAAAAGTATCTTACAAAATGTATCTTCAGAAGCAATTTCGCTCCTGCAAAAAGAACACACGCGCGGACTAACGTTTATTCGCGAAACAAAAAGCTAGAACTAACTTGACAAAATCATGTCGAGACACGTTCTGTTGCGCCATGCGAAATCACAACATCGACCGATCCCTACGAGGCACTCGCGAAGACTGCGCTCTTGGAATTACAGACAGTAGCCATACCTATGTTTATAATTTTCAACAGCACTTCCTATCGGTCTTGAAACGGCGCAAGAAATTAGCAACGAAATGACAACATTGACCGATTTCTACGAAACACTCGCGAATACTGCATTCTCGGAATTGGAGGCAACAGCCACATCTGGCCATGTTTATAATTATTTGTTTCTTATTAGCCTTGAAAATACGCGTAAGAAATTCTGAACTAAACACACCAATATACGTAAATTTGTAAACACATTTTTGTAGAATCTATTATATACGTCTCGACATCGGTACAAAATATCGTGAAAGATATTTCAACATGAACGAGAAAGTCATCCAAGAATATATGTAGATATTTTTCGAAAATCTTCTAAAATTAAGTATTATAAAATATATTACAACATATTATAAAATGATATAAAAATCTATTGAATTTTGTAATATAGGAAATTTAATGGACCGATTATTCTAATTATTATTCCAATGGGACAGGATTATTACGATTGTAATAGAAAAATTTAGAAGCTATTTGAATATCTTTCAACATTATTACGATGTATATTAAGATTTAAATATCTTCTCAAATATCTTTAAAAATTATATTATTTTTAACCTAATATAATAAATTTAACCTCGCAATTTGAACTAATATCGAAGTAACTCGCGATGCAACGTACATGATTCGTGTAACGTATTGAAATAAAATTCTAACGAAAAAAAAACTCCCGAGATATCTCGTTCGAAACATCTTAAACATATTATACAAAACATATCACGAGCAATACTGTGTAGCAAGATATTTCATCGGTAGATGTGCAAAATGTAACAATCATCATGCACATCTAACAAAACCAACCAAAAACCACCATCCAGCTATCACCCACCATCAAACGGACCATCTTCTAATTCCATCCCCAATCCTAATCTCATAACGCGATGCGGTGGCGGTGGCGGTGGCGGTCGCGCGATACACGCATAATCGTCTGATGCGTCAACCTCTTTGAAACGGCGTTCCGCTCGCAAGCGCGCGTTACAACATTTACTTACTGCCGTTTAACCACTTATCACGTCGGATCTCGGTGCTTCTGCAACACGCCTAAAGGCAGATTTCCGCGGAGCTGCAAAGGGGACGGGGACACGACGACGGGGGGGAGGGGGGTGGGAAATCGAGCGATTGCACGCCAACGCGCGGGTGCAACAGGGATCAGCTGAAAGTGGGTGGGGAAGGAGGTGAAACGCGAGGTATGAAGCGAGAGGGTCGCGAACTGGCATATACCGGGCGTATATCCATTACGCGAAACGCGTGGAAACGTTTGACGCAGAGGCGTGCGAGTATCAGGCTGAAGCGAGTATCGGCGTCCTTTATCAAACGTGGCGCGTTGCACGGCTCGCATGCTTCAAGGACATATCTGACGGGTATCAAGTCGACTACTACTCGATCCGGCTAACCGCTTACGCCCGGCGCCTCCTCTCGCCGCTCGTTTCAGCCCTCCCGAGGCGAGCTTCCCTTTGCACCAGTCGAATCAGATATTTACCGATTCCAATTGCTTTCGTGATTGCGTCTAAGTGGCTTGGATAGGCGTATTTCGCCGGGCACGCCGGTAATCGGCATCGCCGGTGATGGCCACCTCGCGAACAATTCGCTCTGGATTTTCGTGGGATCGACGATACGATTTTTGACAGAGATAGGTGGTTTTCGAAGAGGACAGTTGGCGACGTTCCAAGTGAAACGAGGTTTTGATCAAATGATCGCATGATTTGAAATTAATGTTCCTTGCAGAAGACTGTAACAAGATTTTTATTATATACAAATCTTCTTGTTTTCTTTTTTTCTTTTTTTTTTTTTACAAAATGGCCAAGATCGATGGTTTATTCGCAGGCTGAGTCAATTTGCAAGTGTGCATAAGTTGCACGATGAAAAGTACATAAACACATTGCGTGAACAATTTACGCCTATTCGATATCGCTGAATAATTGATACCATGATTGCGTATGTACTAATCTGAGCTACGATCAAGGAACAATGCACATGACAGTTCTATATCCCTTCAACTTCTAGAACGGCCTTTTATTTCTCTTGTTGAAGAAAGCAATCGATATAAAAAGCTGCATTCAGATTGTGCCTGTTTTAATGCTGCAGTGCGAGTCTCTCAAAGTATTAAGCGCCTATGTATATATTAATGCACCGTTACGTTGATCATACGAGGAATATACGTGTACAATATACACATATATGTATATATAATATATCCATTTCTTTTTTCAGTAGTCAGTTATTTTAATCGGCAGTGAAAGAGCTGAGTAACAAACTCGCAAGTCACGACTCTCCCATTGAGATGATACTCCGAGTCAAATGATAAGATCTTCGAGCCAATTGAAAGCAAATTACTTTCTCAAGATTACTCAAGATTACTTCGCTCAAGATCTCTTGATCCTGTTGCACGCGCGATCAACGTCGCTGAAAATGATCGTAGCCACCGCGAAACACGCTGCACAGCCGGAAACTGCAACTCGAGGGGACGGAAAATGAAATATGCATTAAAACTTCCGGTCTGGTCTACGCTCGAACGAAATCCGTGAAGGATCGATCGTTAGAGACCAGAAGGTTCGCGAGGCATCGTAAATTATGATAGATACGCGGACGAGCCGCATCGCCAGAGAGAAGAAGGCATAGAGAAGGAGAGAGAGAAAGGGTTAGGTGAATACGCCAAGGGGCCTTTCTACTTGCCTCTGATGTGGTCTGTGGCCTGAGCTTAATAACCGTCGGCCCTCGGCCTCCTCAAACAAACGTTTCTAACCGTTCCGCGCCTCTTTGCCCTCGGCGTTGAGAATCCTCGACGATGACACGGATGAGAAAGAAAAAAAGAGACTTCACGCCCCTTGCGCAAGAGCTACGTATTGTATTAATTGTCGTGTTAAAGATTCAGGCTGTGCGTATGATTACTGAAAGATACCCGAAAGTTTGTCTTGCCGATTTAAATACTATATTCTCAAAATGAAACAGAATACGATCTACTGTAATAAAGGCATATCAAACGCAACCATACTTGTTCAGGGACGTCTACGATCACGAACAAATATATAATTAATTAAGATTATTACTCTATAAAATGAGTACATACTCATTCACGGTTTCAAAAAGCAACAAGTTTTCGAAGTAACTATACTCTGTGACAAATTTCACAACATTCGGCGACAAAGAAACACCAACGAAATAACACGCACTCTATCAACTACTCTAGCTTGATGGACGAATTTCACGCTAGCCACCGAAAATGTGTTTGTCTAGAGGAATTTATTTCAATATTGAACGCTGGATCTTCGAATGAATCGAATAAACGTGATCGAAAGTCGATCAGAAAAAGAGAGAGAAAGAGAGAGAAAAGAAACGAGGTTGATACGTGTCGGCAAGTGCTTCAGTATTAAAAACGCGAGCAAAAGTCACGAGGAACAAGCCATCGGATTATATCGTTGCCCCGAGCAGAGTCGTGTGTAGAAGGCAATGCAAGAAGAGCGACGAGGAGGGGAGGGCGGCGAGTGGCTCATCGACTGGTACAGGCTAGTACCGATATTACCCTGCACCCCCAGACCAACCAGCGAGCAAGAGAAAGGGAGAGTACCAGGTGAAGAGAAAGAGAAAGACAGAGAGAGAGAGAGAGTGAGTGAGTGAGGGACCAGGCAAAGAGGAACATGTAAGCTCGCCTAGATATCCACTTCCCTTCCGCGATCAATTAATTCCGGACACTAATGCTTTTCTAAAGACACACACCCAGGCCAGGGCTCACCACTCTGCTGGGCCGATAACCAACTATTCCTAGAGCCGTCCGTCCGAACCGTCGAATTGTACGTCACGCGATTCCATCGTGGCTCCGTTGCATTTCCCTCTCGACGACGGGGGCTGCTACGCGATGATGAGGTTACCCTCGATCAAAAATTTCGAGATATCTCTGTAATGATCGTCATGGCCGCGATTTATCGCCACGTATTCTTATTGGTAAAATTCATTGTTGAGTATATTGTAGTACATTTCTATACTGCCAAGATACAGATGAGTATTGCCAACCTACGTTTATTTAGGCTAATTACTTCTATTATGAATACATACATATATAAGACGGTTTTAGTTAGTATAAAAAACGGCCACACGCGTGTAAGCATTTATTCAAATAGTTATAATAAAAAAACTTATGTAATAAATAAACTTACGTTAATAATTAAAACTGAGTTCTTCGTTATTGTTGTCATTTGTTTCACGCTTTTATAGTAGAGCTCCAGATATGATCGTCACGCGTTTGTTATAGTAGCAGCGGGTTTGATACAAAAATGTTGTATACTTGCAGTCAGACATTTCCAGTGGAAAGAATCAAAGTCGGAATATCAGTTTCAATGTCAGTATGACAGCTGACCAAGTAGCGAGATTTTAAATTTTAATTAGAGGTGCGAATTTAATTATAAACAATATTAAGAAAATGTTCCAAAACAGAATGCGAATGTTTGTAAGAACGTGAAACTACATAAATATCAACAATCTAGTAATCATAATCCGTAGCCACGCTTATAATTTCGTTGTAAAAAGCAATATATTGCGTACGAGCGGTATTAAAAATGTGGTGGACCAATAAACTAAATGTGTCAATCAATCCCTTCTAAATAATATCAATCTGTTCCAGTTCTGTTAGACAGTACATTCAACTGTAAAAACCTAAGCTCAAGAGCGAACGATATTTCTAGCTGGCATCGACTAGATTCGCAATTCCGGCTCTCGGCGCATTCCCAAGGTACAATAAATCATCGTTCCGTCCCACTCTCGCGTTCTCCGTCTCTATTTTCGGAAAATCGACGACGCCTCTCCCCCTCTAATAGGCACGTATCTGCGCCGTTACTCCACTTCTACGAAGCCGATTCACTCTCTCTCCCTCTCTCTCTATCCTTATCCAAGGGGGAGGGGTATTCTAATTGTGAGAGACAGTCCCGGGAAAATACTCGACGGAAGTTTCCACGAGCCTCGCCTCGCCGACATATCGCCGGTATTTCAATGTGCCACCAACACCATCGTCCCTGCCAGCGACGTAGCAACTCTTACCTTTAGGGTAACACCTACGCCGTTTCCGTTCCGTACCCACCCACCCTGGCGGAATTAATTCCGAAAGCAAAATTAAGTACTTACGAGAGATGGTAAATACAGTCGCCGTTTCTCTCGAGACGCGAAGGTAAACTGGAGAAAGGTTGGTCGCGTTCCGCTTCGTAAAGATGGTGGAGCAGATGCGCCATTTTCGAACGAACGCGTTCCGCGAAGGCGAGGACGGTGCACGGAAACTCCAGTTTCGTTTGTGATCGGTATGTTTGTCGATCTTACCGCGAGAAACTGGGCGAATCGATTTCTCGATTCTTCGGAAGAGCGGAACACACCTGCGCTACCGCCGTGGTATTTCTACAGTGTTTAATGTGACAAGTTAGCCAGGTAACAATCAAACTATTTTCCTGCTATAGCAGAGAGAAAATACTTCGCCGTGACTACTCGAATCTAAAGACGGGCATTGCCACCTCGAAGGAACTATACTTCTCCTCTCGAATAAAAATTTCATATTGGGTTCCGCGAGAAAGTGCGCGAGCCACTAGAGTGTTTTTCGATGTTTCTGCGGAAATATTCTCTGATTTCTACGATTTTTCGAATTATCGAATAATTTTTTTATTGTTATTATAATTATTACTTACTAGTTGTTCAAAAAACTATTCGAACACTTATAGGTACATTTCAAGAATTTATTGTATTTGTTACACAAAACATCTCGACATTTTATACATATACATACTGTAATGAGACACCACTGTTATAATTGTAACTTTTTCAATTTACCATTGAATATATGTTCACAATAAATACTCTGTAACTCCCAAGTACATTTTCAAATTGATTTGAAATTTTGCCGACATAATTCTAATACTTGTGTTTCGTTACAGCGACAATGAAGTTCGAAAATGTTTTATGCAATATACTCACGACGTATACATAAAGTACTTCTTCTGTCGTCTATGTTTGAATACTTTTGTGACTGCAACAAGGAATTCCAGTTCTAAATATTTTGTCACGTGAAGGTAACAGGATCAGAGATTCTTTGTCGATCGATCGACAATTTTGCAGATTGAACGACATGTTTGGTGACAAGCTTATCGACGAATTCTTAGATAACGGCGCACGACTGACGACTGAGCTTTTGAGAAGTTCTCGAAAGTGACGTTGATCCCTCCTTCCGTTACCCGTTGCGACTGTCGCTCACAATTAGCCGTCCCGAAGGATCTGCCAGCCAGGAAGAACAGAACAGAAGGAGTACCGGGAAAATAGAGGAGAACAAAATGAAGGGCGTGGGACCGGGTGGGACGGGGGTGCTGGGACGAAGTGACTGCTACTTGACGGCGCATCTTACATGACAGTCTTTGTACTAACTATCAGGTAACTCCTTCCTGTCAACCCCTTCGCATCTCCTATTTTCTCCCTTTCCCAGCTGCGAGAAACTCTTCTCCTCGCCCTCGCTATTCAACGGCGCGGATAGTTAAGAACGGAAGAAAGAAAGAGAAAGCGGAACGAGAAATGTAAGAACGAAGTGTTGATTGGAGGTGACGGAATTGTTATACTTGAAAGAAAAGTGGCAATGGAACGATGTAGTTTACGTTGGTATTATCATTGTAAACAGCGGTGTAATTAATAAAATGTACGAAATAATTAAAATATAATATAATTGTATTGATTCCTCACTATGGGTATCATTGAACATTAGGAATCACAGTAATTCAAGCTGCCATGATTACTTAATTCAGGAATTCCAAGTTGGATTTAATTTAATTTTTTAATGTTTATCAGAGAGAATAAAATACTAAATGAAATGAACTTTAGTAATCCAA
This sequence comes from Frieseomelitta varia, assembly GCF_011392965.1. Lineage (NCBI taxonomy): Eukaryota > Metazoa > Arthropoda > Insecta > Hymenoptera > Apidae > Frieseomelitta > Frieseomelitta varia. The sequence continues at coordinate 154,148 of NW_025110110.1, read as the reverse complement.
CGGAAATTAGTACATTCAATTGTTATTTAATCTTAATTTAATATCCAGGGATATTATTTGAAAGTAGAATATCTACGTCTGATCATATACTGACTAATTCTACTTAACGACAGATTGCGCCAAACAACAGACAATGGCCAACAAATATTATTCCAGGTAACGTTACTAAGAGCTAAATATCACTTAAATTACACTTCGTACTTCACAATACTCGCACAATATTCAATACTGAGATTTATTTCTTGCGCTGCTATTTATAATTGCAACCACGATATTGAGACGTCTATCTACCAGTCACACTACTGACAAAGTCACACGTGGAAAATAAAGTTATAACGCAACGCCACTTGCTGCCTCTAGGACTAGAAACCGATTTCCATTCAACCATATCGACCACCGCTATTTTCTACCACCTATAAATTGGAAATACGCGTTTAAAAACGTCTATTGTTTCCGTATCCAGGAAAGAGCTCCCCTTCGATCAATGAAATTGCTCCATTTGTTCTACAACGTTTCTGGTGTTATTCGAGATGACGATCAACCAGCGAACAGAAAACCATAGTTATCGTTCGACGCCGTTGTTCAAACTCCGCTCCACAGGTATTTCGCATCTGACACACACGCGTCGCGACAACGAACAACCGGCCGACCCTCCACCGCGTTAATTTTACACCAACACATACTTTTCGACGCGTTCGTCGGCCCACCTACACGTAGCCACCGTCTGAGGAAAGCATGAATGCCCAAACGAAGGTGGTACGCCGTAGGCAGGGACAGCTCATTAATATTTAGACGTATTTTGAGCGGCGAGCCACCACCACCATCACCGCCATCAGCCTCGCTAACTCCGGCCCCATCGTCGTCATCGTCGTCGTCGTCGTCGTCGTCGTCACCTTTATACATAATTATACGCGCGAGATTGGCGAGTGTCAGGCGAGCATCGCTGCCTAAAGATTCCCCGCTACATCCAGCGGGAGGAAAATTTTCAACCGGGTACGATTTACTCGAGTCGTTGCGCGACCGAGAATTTTTATCGTTCGTTTTCACGTTGAATTTGCTCGACAGATTCTCACAGAGCAACCGTGGTTGCGACGATGAATTCTGAGAAGAGGCGAGGCAATAAAAAATTTTCAAACCTATCCTTATATAGGAAACACGGATCTGCGTTTTATAAAATTTTTATCCATTTTCATCTATCTTTGACTACGTCCAGAAAAATATAAACTCAATTAGAAATCCACGGATGTAGAAACATCTTTTTGTAATTCACTGCTGTTTGCAATAATTTTTCTTTTGTTCAAAAGATAGTATTCCATTACACGTATAGGCTTCAAAATTTTTAATATTGAAAATTTCGATTGCCAAAGTGAAGTTGTTTCAAGCGAAAATTCTGATCGACATGGGGGGAAGGGAGGTGATTGAAATTGTTCTCTCCGCCCAGGCATCTAATAGTCCGGACGATCGTCTCGTCAATGCCTGCAGCTTCACAAAACGTCTAGACTGCTTGAAAGAGTGTATACAAGGAAGGGGTCTGTGATTCGAGAAGTTCCGATAATAGACGAAAATAGTTCGGCCATCGTCCTTTGTGCCGCTCCTCGCGTAATTTCCACTGATCAAGTCTTATTCATTTGGCTGCTGTTAATTAACCCCTTCTCGACGTTGGTCGACACGAGAAGATTTTGATTGGGGAGAAAACGAGCGAAACGGGCCCTCGGCGATTCCAACGTTTGGCGTCGTGTTCCCAGAGCAGGAACTTTATTTCAACTCAAAGATGCGAACGAGAAAAATTGAATTCTAATGAACCTCTAACCTTCTAAATCTCTTTTGGTAGTCGTGTGAAACTAAAAACGTGGCGGCGAAATTGCCATTTAAATCACCGCGCGCTTTAAATCTCCATTTGAAACTTCGTGCCCGTTACCGATCTAAAGACACTCTACCGATGGTTGCCAATATTCGAAGACTGTACTCACCGATATCAGACAAAGGGCAACGATAGAAAGATTTTGGCTCTCGAAAGACACATCCCGCAACTGCTATATACCGTCGTTCATACAGAGAGAAATTCATTACCCGTGGCCAGAGACGCTCGTTTGGCTCTGGTCTGGGTAGTTAAAATCCACGAAATCGGTATCTCCTTCCATTAAGTGGCAACGTTATCGTGTTCACAACGGCACGAGTTAACGAAACGAGTCCCGCGCGAACTCGAGAAAAAAAAAAAGGTGTTCAAGTCGAAGAGAAACAACGAGGCGCGGGTCTTTTCTCCTCCTAGGTTCCTAATCGATTGCCACGAGTTTTAAACTTTACGCCGACGTCCCCTTTTGCGCCCTCCAGCCGGTTCTTCTATCGAGTTCGCAAAGCCGGCGGCGGCACCGCGAAACGAACGAGAAACGAAGGAGAAACGAAGCACGACCGGCAAGAAGGCCGACGACTGCGAGTAGACCCAGGCCAGAGGAGAGAAAGACGAAGAGAAAGACGCAGAGCGCGGAGGGGCGAAGTCTGTAAATTTTCTTACATTTTATGAGCCATCAGAATTTCATAACCTCGAGCCAGTCCGCGTGGTACTTTGCACGGGAAAAGTTTCCGCTGGCTCTGGTTCTGCTCGCCCGCTCCGCTCCATTCTTCCCGCTTTTTCGCCCCCCTCTGTGCCCTGATCTTCGCCGCCGGTGTTCACAGAGGAACAGAATAGATTTGGAAACAACCAACGGTGGTGGAGGATTGCAGTAAGGCCGGTGCAGCTTATGCGTGGAGAGAATCGTGGTAATATTATGGTTCCTCGAGAATGATACCGGACTTGGCAGAGCTATCGTTAAAAAAGAAAGTAGGAATTCTTATACGCGTTGCGTCGAATTGCCAAAAAATTCCGATACAGTCGGCTTATAGTTATTGAAGCACCAAGAAGTCCAACATAAGAAAACGTAAAGCATTATCCTTAAAATCATAGTACAACCGTTTAAAAAGTAAATCGAAAATGACAAATAAGTCGACAGGGTAGATACACGTGCGCCAAGTCTAACTAAACGAGGCTTTGATTTTCCAATTCGAAATTACCTAGACACGAGTATTCAAGTGTCAAGTATCAAGCTCAAAAGGCGTTTAATAATGAATGTTATCCTTTTTTTTTTATTCTTGCATGTAGAATCACACCTTGTACCACTGCACTATATCAAACGCCCTGTATATTTTAAAATCCATGACCGAGAAACAAAAGCTCCTGCTCTTGTTCGACATAGTACGAATCCTAAACTATTATCCATTGGAAGGATTTTCTACAATATTCGTTGGTTGCAACGATTAAACGTTCGTTGGCGATTGCATTAGAGCACGCGGCTAATGAGTATGTATTAATTGCTACGACATGAACGCGCGACAATGGCCACAATGCGACAGACGATCAATGAGTGGCGAAGAGTACATTAACGTCGGTTCTGCACGCTTTCATTCACAAAACAGCGAGGCGCTATCACTTTCTCCTTCGATTCATTGATTTGATTCGCATGTTTCGCCTCTCCCTTTCTCTCTATCTGTTCGTCTGTTCTCTCTCTCTCTCTCTGTCTCTCTCTCTCTCTCTCTCTTTGCTTCACTTTCTGTATCGGCCATTCTACCATTCGTCATTGCCCGCGGTCTTCTCGCGCGTGTTCCCCGTTTCGTTTATTATTATCGACGACGACTGACTGTATCCACTTTTTCGATCTCGGCCGGTGTTCGTGCACGCCGATAAACCGAACGACAGATCCACACGCGGTCGAACGCGTGGAAATCCCTCGACGACGTGGCTCGCGTGTTTCGCGGTCGTGCTTTCGCGTGACTGCGTGCTTAAACAGCTTGACGTGCTTGACGCGGCCATGTCGATCGCGAACTTGTTAACTCGCATTTGGCTGACAACCTTTCTGATTTCCCGCCCGCCCTCTTCCCCTACGCTATTTCACGAACTGGATAAATACGAGTGATCTTTTTCGCTGTGTCTTTGTCGAGGGAACGCACTGCCGTTTCGTATGTGTTTTTATGCACTCGCAATCTCGCTGAACTACGAGTACTTGTGGGCATCGAGAAAGTTTGAAAATAATTATAATCTCTTTTTATAATCGAAATTTAAAAGGTTCGAGAATGCTACATTTCTTCAACAATTTTTATATTTATTGCAAAACGTGTCGGAAATAAACAATTCAGTTTCTTAAACTTGGATTTGAAACAGTAATATAACTCCAATTTTAAGCTTTACTTTCAGAAAGTAAAAATCATATTATTTGTAGGATAATTGACATTTCAATTGCGAAGAAGAGCACGAGAACCTAGATTAAATATTGCGAATAATAAATTCAATATCATCGAAAATTTCGCCGAATAATGCTAAAATAATTTTCCTTCTCCGAGAATCTACGAGAGCTGCAAAATTTTTTTAAAAGGTCAAATGGAAAATATCGCGTGGCGAAAGACGGTTACCTGGGGAAGGAGAAGCATTCTCTAACGAATCGACGTCAACTCTCAGAAGAATATTGTATTAATTCTGTCCTACATAGAAAAAGCTGCGCGGTTGAAGTTTCTGGAAGCGGGCATGTGTCGAGGTGAATCTGCGAGCATCCGCGTAATGGCCGGTGCGGCCACTCTCGCGTCTCATTTTTCCTCACAAAATTGCTTCACAGGATGGGTTTGCAAGTGGGCGGTTCTCAGCGCCATGGAACCGCCGAGAATAGAATAAAGGTCGTCCTTGCCAGACGATGAAAGCACAGAGTGGCGAGTGGAAAAGCTCAGAGACGCGTCGGCCATGTTGTTAGCAAACTTTCGTCCTCCCTCTTAAATATAAATGATATAACGCGGCGAGAGTTGCCTCCTCCCATGAGCTAGACCACCACACGCGTTATCTCACGGTGGATGGTGGCTGTGGCGTTTGTTGCGAGGCCATAAAAATGGCCTGCAATAAGAAGAATATAAATATCGTACTTGACAATTGAAAATTGTACTACTTCCTGTATATTAGTTTTCGAAAAAAAACCGATTCTTTTAAAAATAATTTTACAACCTATAATTCCTGCAATTGGAAATTAAATGTTATTTCTGTCATTTTTTTGAATTCCACGGAAATGATCTCGATCGTCAGGCAATTAATTTATTTCCAGATAAACGTTCTCCCATTTTACGCGTGTACTCCACTCTCGCGAGAATTTCTAAGCGAGCGGACATTATCTCGTTTACGGTAATACACGATAGGTCCACCATAGGTTCGCGCGTACCCTCGAGGTCTTTATCTCTCTTGATCGCGAAACAGTTTCGTCCAATCGGCACCAGCAACACGCGCCACGAAATAATTGCAGTCATTCCGAACCATTCGCTTTATTGGCCAAGATAATCTCATCGCCCTACTTTCACGTACTATCCATTTTGTCTTTCTACGTGACGCGTATCTAACTTCGTGAAAACGTTTCATCCATCCATCGAATAGATTCCACCGAAACCTAACTTCCAAAGAAAAACCGACAATCCATCACAATAAATCTCGCAACGAACGCAAAAGCAAAATTGCCTCGATATTCGACAACTTGTCGATCTAACGTTGAGATTCGTTTTGTTTCAACTGCACTTTGTAGAACACAAAAATTTCTTCTTATTTAAGGAAACGAGGGAGAGTAGAATACAAAACAAGGAAAGTTCTGTTACGACGCGACAAACGTCAGGAATCTGTCGGTACAGTGAAGCAGAAGCAGTAGAAGTGTCCGACCGTGTTCAGACAAACAGCACAGTTTCGGAGAAACGTAAACGAACGAGAATTCGAAGCACACGCGTACACGTATGGTGGCAGTTGGCCGCGAGTCGGCCGGCGATATTTCACCGAGGCAAATCGAGTGAAATGGTTCAGAAAGGATCGAATCATCCGCGTTTTGGTCGAGCACACCCCACTGCTACAGTCTCTTTATCTTTTTCCATCCGCGTCCCCTTTCCCGATTACTCCATTCCTATCTCGCGCACAGGTGTTTATCCGACCGTACACCCGACACTATTTTCCCCCCTTTCTCCTTCGATTCCACGTACGATCATCCCCGAATTTATTTCTCATCGGCAGGAAAGCAACCTTTGCTTCCGTTTATAGGGTGCACGGCGGATCAACGATACCATCTACTACTTCGATCAAATTCATACGCGTTCGTTTAGCGTTCCTACGTTTGCGTTCCTTGTCACTTGAAAGGTGCGAGTGATTTTTCGAAATGCGAATCGTAATTTGTCTGTCACCAATGTACACACCCGTAATTACGAAGAGATTGTTACACAACGAGGTGAATCGCGGGGACCAAACGCAAGAAGGGGGTGAGGATGAAAACGTTGCGCCTACTTACTGACGATCGCGTGATCGGTAGAATCATCGCCGTGTTCCGCTCTGGCTGCGAATGTGTCTCTGTGTGTACGTGGCGGCGGACGTGCGGCGGTCGTTCAATCACGTCGGACGATCGGTCGCATCCAGGTGGGCGCAATCGTTGGTGGGTCCAGGACGACGGGTGCGGCGGACAGCATTATTGCGTGCGTATCGTGGATGATGGCTTGGTAACGCGTACTCGCGCGGAAATCGTCGTGGAAATCCTCGGCCGTGGATATCCTCGCCGTCGGTCGTACGTAACGATCCCCAGTCATGCCGTGAGAATCTCTCGCGGGCACTTGTCTTGGGTAGCCGCCAGGAGCCGCGGGGGCTTCAGAGAGGAGGAGAGACCAGAGCTTACGTAGGAGGTGGAGGTGGAGGTGGAGTAGGAGGAAGAAGGTGGATAGTGGTGGTGCTGGTTGGAAGTGGCGGTGATTCCAACCTCGTGGAGAAAGAGGGATGAGGAGGAGAGTTACAGGAGGTAACGTTGCTGAGGGAGAGGGCGGAGGTATTCTGCCCCACCCGTACTCGCCTCTGATTGGACCACCCCCGCTTGCTTTCACCCCGGCCATCCCTCTCCTCCTCCACCTCCTACTGTTCCTCCTGCTCCTCTTCATCCTCGTCGTCGTCCTCCACCTCCACCTCCTCCGCCCCCTCCTCCTGTGCTCTGCCTCTTGCACCTCTTCCTCTCCTCATACTCCTCCTCACACTCCTCGTTCCTTCTCGTCGTCGTCGTCGTCGTCGTCGTCGTCGTCATCCTCCTCCTTCTCCTACTCTCGTCTCTCCTCTTACTGCCGCCGCGCCGTTGCTCCTCGTCATCCACCTCATCCGCCTCCTCCTCCTCTTTCTCCTGCTCTGCAGCCGCCACCTCAACCTCCTTCTCTTCTACCAAGCTCTACCTTCTAGCCGGTTCTCTTCTTCTTCTTCTGGTTCGCACCAGCTCGCTCTGTCCGTCGGCGCGCGTAAGAACGCCCGCCTCTTTTTCGATGCACCGGAAAACAGGTGCGGAAGCTAGTGTGTGTCGTGGGGATTGCAGGATTTCTACTGGTTCTCCCGGAGAACCATCGCCAGCTTGGATCCCCGGCCTTTATATTTCCCAGGATCTGGCGTCACGTCGTGGAACACCCTACACGCCCGGCTCGCATTTTCAAAATTCTAAAACGAAAGAGCTCCCCCGTTCGCCGACCGACGCTTCACGCTCGATAGGCATTTCACCCGCTTCCGAATCTCTCTGTCTCTCTTTCTCTCCGTTGCGTTTCGCCCGTGCGAAATCGCTACACGCTTCGGCAAACTGCCGCCCAAATCCACCCTTCTTTCGCTTCCGAGCTGCGCTTCTTTTCTCCCGTTACGCTTCGCGATCGTTTGCTTTTTATTGAAATCACTGAGGAACGAGTTCTAATCGAACGTAGTTAGTTTTTAACCACTTGCGCTGGCAATTGATTCACGGGCCATAACGTGTGACCGAACCGTCTACAATAATTCGTCGCTTTCTTCTCCTTTTGAACTCGTCGGTATGATAGAAATTATTAAAAAGTAATAAACTTATCATTTGTTTTGCCTGGGTTACATTTAAATATACTTAAACCTGAGAAAATGTTGCAATTTGGGACAAAAAATTCTGCGTGGCACGTTATTCCAGCGCAAGATTAAGATTAAGATAGAAAGAAGATTAAATCAAGTCTTGGCTCGACGTTCTTTTTTTTCCCTCTAAGTTAGGAGATTTCCTGTCAGAAGATGTGTTGTTTGAACATCAGCATCAATCAGTATCAAGTTCGATGATTCAAGTTGATAATTTCGTGAAAGAGTGTGAAATTGCTGTCGTTATTCCGACGTCGGATAGCAACGGTAGCAAACTTGCGGCTGGACTTGCTCGTCTCGATCGTTTCAACCGGACATACCGCTTCCATCGCCGAATAGCCGTGGTACTCCGAGCGGAATAAACGATTCGCACGTTTCGACTATAAATTACGGCACATTTACGACGAACGCTCGGTGGGGAAGGCATCCGGGACAGGAGACGGACAGGCAGCGCGGCGAGGATGCCTTAAGGCGACGGCATTTCGATAATTGGAAACCAATGAGGCGGCAGTGGGAGGGTTTCCAAGCTAAAAATCAACCCTTCCGCCCTACCTTCGGGCCCTAATGAAGCGAACCGTTCCTTCGCCGTTGCCAGCCGACGTGCATGCCTCCGCGTCGTATTAATTGCCTGCCCCCTCGACTTCTCGTCTCCCGACGTCCTTCCGTCCCACCCCATTTAAACTACCCCATGTTCGTCCTCCCCTCCCCCTCCCGTTGACTCGCGTCCTACCGCGTTTTGCCTCCTCTTCTTACGTCCCGCCGTCTCGCAGTTGGCCGCGATAGCGCATTCTTCGACAAATTGGATCACGCTATCGTGCGAACGGCCGATAGCTTGCAGCAGCTAATACTCGCCGGGATAACGGACCGACGCGACGCTATGGCGGTTGACGCGAGATTATGATTCGAGGATACGAAACGAACGAGGCGGATAATCTTCCAGGAAATGTGAATTTTAGGTGATTAGATATTACTGAGAAATTAGAAAAATTTCGAAGGCTATAGGACAGTGTGCAAAGTGGGTGGATCCGGGCACAGTCATTTAGAATGTGAGTTTTGTTAATTTTGTAGAGAGACTGATTAGGAGTAATAGGGCAGAAAGAATATTTATGATGTAGAATAAGAGGTAGAGCCTGAGGACAAGAAGAGTATAGACTATTTGAAAGAATACAACTGTTTAGTTCATCTGTTTAGATTCACTTGAACTGCAGCAGTTAATTAACCCTCAAATACTACATCATTGGGTAATAATTGACTGCAGTATTTCATGTATTAGATTGCTAATATCTTTGGCTGTTTAGTTTCACTTTGTGTTTTACGTTTTCCAAGGTTCGCCAAGATTAACAAGACACAATGGAATAAAAGATTTCAAAATCAAGTAACATAAGCCCAAATTATCATATCCCCTGATTATGAAGTTGAGAGATAAAGGGCGCGTTGTAATTAGTCGGTAGGAAACGAGAGCGAAAGGGAATTTAATGAAATACGATGGTGGATTTCTCTATCGGGAAATATGCGTAAATATAGGTTCCATCTGTGTTAAAAAGTTCATCGTTGAAATCCGTGTAACTGAATCGATATCACGAGGTAAAAGTGAAACGTTCAGTTTGTACGATGTGTGGAATTTTTATATTTTAATTGTATGGTTTCGATTAATTAACCGAACGAGCCATCAGAATATAAATCGTAGAAACAAATTTGCAAAAGACACTTTTACGTCTGTCTGTTAGTGAAATCATATTTAACTCCCATCGTTCCCGCGAACAAAGGTAATTTGAAAATAATGAAAGAGAAATTACTACCATTGAGTCGCGATGTCGTGCAAAACACAGCCTGACGAAGAAAATGAAACGATTTATCAAACCACTCGCTACACTACAATCACTCTACCAATCGTAATATCTTTATTTTCAAGTAACAACTGCCTATGTTGTGAAAAATTTGTTCGCAAAACAAATTATATAGCTTGTAGCGAGAATGTAGCTTATTGTAATATGAATGTCTTTCTTCCAACGGAGATTAACCGTAAGTTTTTTGTTAATCACGTAATGATGGAAAGTTTGAAATTGATATTTGAACTTTCGCGAACTCAGTCGCATATTGTATTAATTCAATTCACGCAAAATTTACACATTATGCTCATAAAACGAAATATTTAATTTTCGTAAAATATTACGTTACAATAAAAGTGAATTGAAAAAATATATATCTCGTTTTTTGATATTAAATTATTCAATCAGTAACTAAACTATTAAATGGTATTATTCTGTGTTATTTACGGAACCACAAACACCAGTCACCGGTGACCATCGTCAATCTGTTAAATGTAATTCCACTTTATAAAATTGCCTCAAGCCATTTCTCTTTTATCCTGTCCGTCATTCAGGAGCTTCAATTTTAGGTCGTAGAAAATATCGGACGACCTTAGCCGGTGTCTTTAAGGTTGAGCGAGGTTAGGGCCACTCTGAACGTAATTCCGTTAGGTAGGCCTCGAATCGATATAATCAACGGACACGCAGGGGGTGAGTTTTCACCCGTCGCCGGTTGCTTCACTACGATTCTTCCGCCTAAATTCAACCCCCCGCGCGTTCTGTAATCTTCGGACGCTCTCCACGGCGACCCTCACTTCTCAGAAGGGAGAGCTACCCGATTCGAAGGTATCCGACGGTTTGGACCGGTGTCATCGAAAGGGAACCTGCCTCCGAAATCAGATTGCCAAATGTTTCCCAAACTTGTGGACCATCGCGTACCAACGATTGTTCAATAATGGACTTAAATTTATTTTAATTTATTTAATTTTCTTCAAAAATACATTTAAACCTCTCATTTTACAATTTGCCTCCTGTTGAAGACTCCAAGTGTAAAGTGTAAAGATTAAGCGTTACAAATAATGAATAAATTTACATTGAACAATTAGAAAAAGTACCAGAAACTGCAGTTGGAATCTAATAGACATTTTCATCGATACACAAACAGTATAAATTTTAAAAATTGTAAATGATATCGATCGTCTTCTTTTTATTACATTACTAAGGATCAGAATCTTAATTCTAAACTCCCTTTCATTCCGAGTGATAAGTTTCTTCACCCCGATGTGAAAAACCAATTTCAAAAACACGATTCACAAAAATAGCATCGCTTTGCTTCCACTCTCTTTAGATGCCAAAAGAGAAACAGACACTTACGTCTAAAATCTGTCAGGGCCATCGACGTGCGTAACCGTGTCTCCTCCATCGATTCAATCTCTGACTCTTCCACGCTCGTACCAATCGAGCGACTGATACACCAGATAAAAAACACAACGAGCAGCGTCACTAGCCGCTTCGGAACTAGTTCACCGGTGACGACGACGCGAACGTGCACCGTCAGCGACGTAGAACGTCTTCGACCTTTCGAGCAAAGGTCGAAAAGAGCGAGACGCGACAAATACACGGTACTTTCGATGACGAAGCCAAGACGCCGGAATGAACATGGGCGCGAGATGTGGCACACCCCGAGACCTAGACACTACTGAACCAGCCCCATGGCAAACCTTGTTAACGGCAGTCGACAACCAAGTTTAAACTTCGGGTAACAATTCCCCTACCAGCTAACTCTCTCATTCTCTCTCCCCCCCCTCTCTCTCTCTCTCTCTCTGTTTCTCTCCTCGCGTGCTCTCCCCCTCCCTCTGAGAACCATCTCTCTCTCCCCCTTTGTCTCTCCCATTTGCCGCGGCGGAAGGTGATAGAAGAATTCTTAAGAAGCTCGTGTAATTAATCATCCCTCGATCGATTGCTTTCGAGCATCGTAGCGATACGAGGGGGTAAAGTTGGCGGATCGGTGGGTGTTGCGCGAAGTGGTTGTTTGAAAAATCGATTCGCAGATGGTTTGGAAAATTCTGCGAGCTGCGCAACAGCGAACTTTTCGGTTGGAGAGATATGTAGGTACGGTTGATGAGGAGAAGTGTGGCAAGATGAAGTGGAATGTCGCTGATATCGCAGGGATGACGTGATTAAAGGGAGAGTTTTTAACAATAAAAGAGACTGCTGCTTGTGAAACGCGTGATATATTCTATACTACTTTGAAATTTGAAATTAAGAATCTATATTGCGTTATAAATATGATTTAAGAAACGTATCGTTAATTTTGGTGCTTGTCCCTTGAAAGCTATGCTATACTACTTAAGATTTAAGAGTTCAGAATTAATACTAGCTAATTTCTAATTCTTAATTATTAACTAAAACTTTGTATAATTTATTTAGACTTTAAGAAATGTATCAGTAATTTTAGCGCTTTTGTCCCTTGAAAATTATTATACATGTTACTACTAGCATCATATGTAATGTGTGTGTGTATAGCTTTGCTATTAAGCAAAAGGAGAAAGTTAATGATATCTTTTTCCATAAATAATAATTTTTAAGTAACACAGAGTTATGATATAGAATCATGTTCAAGAAACAAGTAGTACAGCATTGTATTCGGGAGACAAGTCAATTCGTGTTTAAAAATTAAGTAGTACAACATAAGAATAAGCAGTGAAATTAATAATATAATGTTTCTTCAATCATACATATTCATGAAACAAATATCCACGACAATGTAATCAATATCAACTGGCAATTCCATAAAACCAACTCCACTCTTCTACTATCGTCGAACAAAATGCGAAATCGTCGACTCCAAAAAGCACCCTCATTCGATGAAACTGGCATGCACAGTTGTCGTATCTCGGAAGACTAGCCATCCACCTCGAACGTGCACCGCCAGCGTGCACCACGACAGCGTCGTAGGAGAAGCAGAACCCAGAGGAAGTGCCGTATCGGCGCGGAACTGCAGCCTAAGTTTCGTGGCTGAATCAACTTAAGACTGGGGGGGGGGGGGGATGAGGAAAGAGGGGGGACCGGAAACTCGGAACGGGTACCAAAGAAGTCCCTCTTGTACTTGGCCTTGATCGGCCCTGTCTTTGGAAACCGGGACGAAACGCGCCAGCTGTCGTTAACCCCGAATCCCGGTGATCCTTCGTGGCCGAAAACGGAGCACCAGACACCGAGCATCGGCGAGAGTAAGAAGGAGAGAAAGAGAGCGAGAGTGAACGTAGGAAACGTTGGGGCTTCCTACCCAAGTTCACCGCAACATTCCGGAGCGGCGCGTTGGTGCGAAACTTGGTAGCCGCGTAACAAGAAAGAAGTAACTATCGTTGAAGCGGACTAGTTTGTTCAATGGCACGAGCTGTGGCGGCGGCAGCGGGGGTACAGGAAGGAGGGCCAACATCGAGAGAAAGAGAGAGAGAGAGAGAGAGGAGAAGAGAAGGTGAGTGGAAGTTCTTCGCAAGAACAAGAACAAAGTTCCAGACCGGAGCACCCCCTCGCTCTCCGCTTCAGTTCCTCTTCTCTAGCCCCCTACTCCCGCGTGGCCCCCCTCGTCGTCGCCTACGTATATGTATACTCTTGCAGATGCGCGCACTTGCCAGTGCGACCAGTTCACCTTGGAAACTTTGACGAAAATCAAATTCCAAGTGCACCCGGTCGCCCGCCCCCACGCGGAGGCCTACTCCGTGCCAACTTGCCACCGCGAGGCAACCAGTGCCAGCGAAAGGGAACCGAGCGGCCAACCGACGTATCCTGGATCGCGAAGATTGTCGTTGAATGTCTAGGGACGAAAGTGGAACAGAGGTGTCTGGTAGGGTCGACATGAAGATTGGTTTATAAAATGAATTTCATTGAACAAACGTATGATTGATAGTGGTAGTGGTTTGGTATTATGTTCTGTCTAGTGTGATATAAATATAGCGAGTGGCTTTAATTGAAGTTATATGGTGTGGTGGTTCTATCTAACGTGACGTGAATATAGTGTGTGGTTTTCGCAGTGATTTTAGAAATCCTTTGCTTTATCGTATATTCAAATATGATTACTCGCTATTATGCGATATTTAAATCATTGGTCTGTTAATTAAAATAAAAATCTACTAAAGAGTAAAATGCAGACCGTGAAAAATCTCAACGTGACAATTTTTTAAACGTAGTATTTCTCAAATCGGAAATCTTGCCGATTATAACGTATCAAATTCCAAATCTATTGGAATGTGAAACGAAGGAACTTGGAACAGTATCAATTTTCTGTCTTTAATAAAACAAATTTACACTCCAACAATCAGAAAATCGCTTTCGAACATAAAACAGCAGAGAATTACTAAAAATTGAGCCTACGATACAACACAAACAAACTGTCAGAAAATATCTCTCTGCTTGGTAAAAATGGTACTTACTCGTTCATCTTGATCGAAGGATAGCCAACGCTTGCTTGGGGGATGATCGCACCACGAGGACGACTGGAGACTCGCGTGCAAAGCGAGAGAGAAACAGAAGGAGAAAGAGACAGAGAGAGAGAGAGAGAAAGAAAGAGATAAAGCGCGCGTAGAAACGCGGTCACTGATAAGATCCTGCGTTCGCTCGTTCACCGATGAGAAAACGCGCGTCCACGATTGCGAAAAGAGAAGGCCGTAGACCCGTGATCGACGTTAGCCAGCCGTACGAGAGATCCCCGTCCAAACGATGCGCGCCGCGACGTCGGCGAAGAGCGGCGATTTTCCACGAGCAACCCCGAGAGGTCGTGCACGGCGAGAGAACGGCGGCAGCGTGAGTAGGAGGACGCCGGAGAGGAAGAGGAGGTGGAGAACGAAGAGACGACGGAGGTGGAAGTGGAAGGAACCAGAGGAGGATTTCGAGCTGGTATTGGTGAGGAGAGAGGACCGCGCGCCGCGCCGCGTCCCTACATCGTCAGGAGTTGCGCGCCTGTGTGCGCTCGTGAGGAGTTAGATTAGAGGAGAGGAGAGGAGAGACCCAGGAAACACACAGACGACCGACCAACAGAGAGAGAGAGAGAGAGAACGGGAGGATGAGAGGAGGTTGGATGTGCGTTACCGTGAGCCAGTGGTAGTGAGAGTAAAACTTTTCTCGCTTGTGTTCGTACGTACGCATCGACTCGCCTCCGAGGAAGGGAGGCAGGGTGGCCACGGCTGGAAAGAGAGAGAAGAGAGAAGAGAAGAAGAGACGGGGGAGAGAGAGGCGGATAAAGGTGGAGGAATAGAAGGAGGATGAGGTGGAGGTGGAGGAGGAGAAAGATAGGGCGTAGTACGATTTTGCTGGTACGGAGACGAGCTTCCAAGCAAAACGCGTGGTCCACCTCCGAGTTATTTCCTTTTCCAGCCACCCTCGCCTCCCCCTCCAGGCCCGCCCCGTCCCTTAGGCTGCCCGGACCGCGCAAATTATTACCCGTCGCAGGTGCATTTTTTTCTGCTCCTTCGGAGCAAACGTCTCCGCTGCGGAGGAAGCCGCGCCGTTCCTTTCCCTACCAAGCTCGAGAATATCAACCGCGTGATGGAAAGTCCTGGAGAACTGGTAGAGCTATCGGCTTTCACTGTTTCCGCTCGGAGACAAACAGGAACCTTCCTCCCTCCAACTCCTCAGTCCGGCCGTGAGTTTCGCCGGTTGCCAAGCCGAAAGGTTCTTACACCGATTTTTGCGAGGGGGACGAGCAACTGTGTGGAGACAAATGCACTACGTTTTGATAATTCAGAAAAGCAAAGGAACATTTTTGAAAGATACGAAAAGACAAGTTTCTTTCGAAGCTGGATTCCTTTCTCAAATACGGACACGGATTCACTTCGAACATCGATGTCTAATTCCACTCGTTACCCGTACCCGTAATTCGAAATATGTTCTCCGAAAAATTTCATCAAACTATCTGCTCGTAGCCACAGAATTCATCCATACCGGCGTGTATCGAAATATCTGGACAAGTGCAGCGTCGATCAACTATTATGGAAGCAGCGGAAGCCGAAGCAAGTATTCGGGATTCTTGGACCGAGCCCCCGGCGGCGAAGAAAGAGAGGAAAAGCCCGGGCCGGAATCGTACGTGGCGAAACCGAAGATGCCTTATGATCGCGGACAGCAGCTCGTTCGTCGACGGTAGGCGGGCTACCGAACGTCGAGTTTAATGCAGATTAAGGAGCGCGGGGGCTGGAGGGTCCTTTGTAGAACGCGTTTCGTTCGGTATTAGCTGGAAGTAGCTCGTAGAACCGTGGTATTACCTGGAATTACGTCTCAATCTACCGTGGCCGTCGACTAAACTAATATTAAAACTTTTAACGTAGTTAGAGCGCGGCCCGTGGTTGCTTTACCGTCCGTGAAGCTTCTCTCTCTCTCTCCCCCTCTTCCTCCTTGCCTCTCTTCACCCTTCTCTCCTTTTAAACCTCACTCTCTCTCACTTCCTCTTATATCGCTTATACGTGTATACACGCGTGTATACGTTTTCACGGATATCGACGTGTATGTACGTGCGTGTGTGTGTATGTGTGTGTGTGTGTGTGTGTACGGGTTGCATTGACCGTTACTGAACTTTGATGTGTTTCCTGCACAAAATTCACCTCCGAAGTCATAAATTAGCTACGGAGACCGATGCGTCTCTCCCTTTGGCCACCACCCTCGAAGCTGCACCAATACACCAACGCCCGCCGCGTTGCTCGAGAGACCGTCAAAAGCAAGCAACCAGCACGTATCTACGAGGCTCTGCCTCCCTCGAAATTGTCCGAGCAGCCGGGAGAGAGAGCTCAGCCGGACCAGGGCAGTCCGGCCGCCGATCCGGCCTCGTCGATCCAGGATAAACTCATTTTTCAAACGGATCCTAGGAAGCGAACCAACGGAACCAACGAAAGCGTCCTTCCTTCCTTCCTCCTTCCTTCCTTCCATCCTCCGTTCCCCTCCTCGACGACTGAATATTTATCGGCGACGATGAACGGACGGGATCAGGCCAGGCCAGCGTGTAGTTTGCATACGGCCGTTAGAGAAGACCCTCGCCGCGCGAACCGCCGTGGCACATCGACCATTTCCAGGGCTGCAACGTGTTGCAGTGACGGACACCGGCCCGATGTCCCCGTTCGTCCGTTTAGAATTTCATATTTTACACGAGCGCGTCGCTTTGTGGTAGGACCAGGCAAATTATTATCATCGTGTTCGTGTACCTTCGTCTTTTGCCCCGATGCGTTCCGCGCAGCTACGTAATGGTATTCTATTTCGGCCATTCGCTCTGCGATCGACTTTCTCCGGGTTTCATTTTTCAGATACGACGCTTGCCAGAAGCGGCAGATATTTTGCGAGTCGACTTCCAAACGATTGATCATTTTTCGTTACTCTTGACTTGTTGAGAATTATCAACCACGTGGAACGAATTTATCGTAATTTTTAATCTCGCCAAGTAAAAATTTATAATCTCAGCAACTTCGATGACACGTAAAAGAATCAAACGAATGTTCTAATTATTCACAATGACCAATAACGAGATCTGATATCCTTGCTACACGCAAATTTCCATGATGGTGAATGTATGTACGTGTTTTATAGCAAATTTACTGTTTCTATGCGAAACTTCAAGTAAACGGCGGTCAATGCAAAACCAAAAATCAAAGGATATCGATGAGTTTACGATTTCAATGCAGATGTAAATATCTCTTTGTTTCGCAAAAGGGAAAAACTCGAAATAAAATGCAACGAGCTTTGCGATGTCAAATATCCTGGTTTTCGCAAGATGGCACAATGCATCGAAGGAACGTTCGACCAAATCACGTCGATGCTTTCGACCAGAGGACAAGAAATTTTTATTTCGCCGCTTGAAGAAGAGGTCATGTCCTGCCAGATCAGAGCTGCTCCATTTAGAATCTATTAAGTGGATTAAGTTCTACCAATGAAGTGGCCGTTTCACCTTCGTCTTTTTTCCTCCCTCCCCGTCCTTCTTCTCGTCGACTGTTGGCAACTTCTGCTCCTTCCAACTTCTTCCGAAAGTTCCACGCTGTGAAACTGTAACCGAACACGGGGGAAGGGAGGGGAAGGGTTTCGCGGAGACGGGAGCTAAAATTGAAAATCCACGGGGAAAATTTGCAAAGGGGAAACGTAAAACCGCGAAGAAGGCGGAAACGCGAGATCTATTACCGAAGAATAAACGAAGGGAAAATTACGCGAGCCAAGAAACGGCGAGTTTCGATCCAAAAATTCCCTGGTAAGCTGTTCTGATTTTTTCCCGTCGAGAGGAAATGCAGATTTTTCTTTCCTTTTTGTATATTCTTATCTTCCACTTTAACACTCATCCTCTGTCTCGTTATTGTTCGAAATATTTTTGCAACTGTTGACACTACGCCTTGGTAACAATACAAATAATTGACTAATCTAATCTAATTTATCTCAATTTACTTTTGTTCACTTACAATTTTGTAATTTGAAATCTGTTTCTGTTCTGTATATTACGTATGTATCTTTGAATTGAAAGATTTCTATTCTGCATGAATATATAAGAATATATAAGAAATGATTTTATCGTCATGATACTATCACCATCAAACATTTCGTAATATTCCAGTACCAGATTGGAGACACAATAAATTGATATATCGGCGAATATTCTTCGCGGAAATATCTCTAGATTCAAATATTTGTGACACTTGTTGAGAAAAACTTGCGGCGAGAGATTATTAAAATCACTCGCGAAACATGAAACTCAATTACAAAGAAAACTCGAATTGAGAACTCGTCCGCGATATTCCGAACACGCGTCACACGATGGTTTGGTGCCACATTTAAGAATCTTCTATATTCAAGACGCATGAAAGACTGAACATTAAAGGTATTTAAATTCCTCCTTCGTTCCGCTTTGTCATTAAGAGACGCGATTAGTATTTACACGCCATAAGCAGTCGCGCTTCTTATATTTCTGCTAATTAACTTTAACCTTCGTGTAATCGTTGCAGCAAATTCTCTTGAACAAAGACCAAGTGTAGAAGAAATCCAAATTAAGAATAAATCATTGTTTCCTTTTAGTTTAATATCAGTCTTCCAAAATTTAAATTCATATTTCCGAAAATATAATTAAAAAGATTGAATTTACGTAGAAAATACACTTTGTCTTTTAAAACAATTAAATATTATAGGAAACGCTATTTCATATATTTTTGCACATTATCTGTCAAAATCGGTACTCTAGCTGTCGCGAAAAGCGTTTTTAATGTTCGTTGTAAAATTATAAAACGAGGGCAAGTAATATTCGTTCTTAATCTTGTCACAATGCTCTGTCAGCGTTATTAACGAACTCACTACTTTCCGCTGGAACCATTGCAAAATCTTAATTCAATCAAGTTCCTGAACAGTCGAAAATGCAGCCGCAGCTGGTCAGACATCCTCTGGCACCGATTATACCACCGCTTCCCAACAAGACGAACTTCCTAATAACTGCGAAAGAAAAAAGAAGAAGTCGAACGAGAAACTTCCAAAGCCGAATCTCTTCCACGTGAAACGTTAATGACTTGAAGAAGTGTTCCCTATTATCACAGTCGAACGATAGAGCACACTAATTAACATCAATTACCATTATACCTAAACTTTCCGACCAATTCCATCAAATCGACCGTAAAACCCGCCGAGAAATAAAATCCTACCTTTGAAATGTTCGAGATGTACCCTTCCGAAACTTATATCAAAAATTCTTGTTAAATCGAATCTAAAATCTATGCGGAGACTTTCTCTGAAAATCTATGAAGGAAAAAAGGGGGAGGAATGGAAGGACTCATCGATCGGCGTTCGAAGGGAAATCAGCGTGTTCCTCTGGAAAAGAAAACGAGCGAACGCGGATACACACAGCGTTGCTCGCGTCCTCGATCTTCGAGGAGGAGTGCTGAAGTCCTGCCCCGGCGATTCTCGACGTTCCTCCCCGCGCGGCCATCCTGGCCGCGAAATTCTACAGGTTTTCCGTCCCTCTCTTCATCTCGGTGGCCGGCATCCCGTGAGCCTTGTCACTCTCAGCTCAGTCTGATTCGCGCACGCGTGCTTCCTGTTCCCCACTCTCTGGAAAGCTCGGCGAAGCAACTTTCCGGGACGTAGCACGGGGTAAAAGCTCCACGATCCACGCCTCCCACGGTAGGCTTACTTTCCTGTAACTTTTTGCGGTTGTCGCCGTCGACGTCGTCGCCGTCGTAGGTGGTCGTGGTCATACGTGCGCGCGCCCTAAGGAAAAACCTCTTTTCTCTCGAGCGTAGCTGCCACGAAAGAGCTTTCCTGCTCGCCAACCGCGTTTTTCCTCCTCCTTTTGCTTCTTTTGCCATCCGCTACCGCCTGCTCGTTCCCTCATCTCCCCCTCCCCTCCTCTCTCTCTCTCTCTCTCTCGTCCCTTTTTCAATTTTTTTTTTCTTTTTGCCAGCTTTCCTTCCTCTTTTTCTTCTTATTGTCGCCTCGCTCTCGGCTATCACGAGCAATAAACGTGCCCGCTCGCGAAATTACCCGGTGGACGACGCCACCGGGAAAAGATCTCCACGAAAGTAGAGAAACGACGGGGACAACGGGTGTTCTTTGATGGAAATGACGATTGTTTGCCAGTTGTCTGGGTTTTTCTGGGAAGGCAGAGGTATTGACGGAACACGTGGAATTAGTATACGATCGATTCGAAGAAAAATAATAGAGACTATCGTCGATCAAAGTACAAAATTAGTATCGGAGATAGGGACACGTAAGTAGTACGAATAGACTTTAATCAGTCAGAAGTTACAAACAGAGCTGCAGCCAGAAAAATGAAAATGCGAGGAGTAGGAAAGAATTTTGGACATGACAGAAAGCACAAACATATTCGTTTGTACACTTGAACGGAAATTTCTGCGAAAAATCCGTTCATCTCGGTCATTTTCCTTTTCAAAGAATGTACAAAGAATACGCGGGCTTTGTGTTCTTTCAAATCAATCTAAACTCAATCATGTGTCGTCTCCACTTTCATAGAAGGCTGGAAAATTGTTACTTCCAATGGACGACACATTGTCTCTACAGTTCAATGAAAGTCTTTTCATTTAGAATCAGATTTTCTTATTTTTCGCTGAGCCAATAGACCGCGTTTCGCGTACGGAGATCTCACCCCTTGATCGTTCGAAGATTTTGCCAATGCGCGTTGACATTTTCGCCGGAAAGACGCGAGGAAGCAGAGACAGTAAACGTACAATTATGCAAACGCCGAGACCGAAAGTAGGAAAAATGCAGAGAAGAAGTATGTTAATGGCCGAGAGTGAAATAAAACAGCTGCCGGGTCACTCGAGCGGCAAAGTTCAAAGTCCAAAGTTTCGTCTCTACCCCTCTCTACCCTGGCCATATCGTCTGCCACTACCCTCTTACGAGACACCCGGTTATCTTTCCGAATCGACGACGTCACGTGGAAATGTCGCGTCGTATTGTTCCACTGTTACAATTCCTTCCACCATTTTCTACAATCTATTTTTACAGGGACGGTGGCTTTACTTCGAGCTAGTTTAATATACTGTTTCACGATCGTTTCCATAAAATTTTCAACGTTTTTGAAAATTAATCGCAGTCTACGAATGTTGCTCTGCAACAACTGTCAAATATCACACACGTAAGGACGTATTGAAAATTATAGAAACATCATTCTATTTTTTAAAACTTTTTTATGAAAACTTCACAAGTTTAGAGGATAGCAAAAAAAAGTAAAATTTTTAACTTTCAAGAAGAAAGGAATAATTAAACGAATAACGTGATTACATATTATTCAAATATGTAACTTAAAAATTTATCACACCGATATATAAATATTGTATCAAAGTACTATATTGAATGTTCAATATAATACTTTAAAGTGTAATGTCTCGTCGCATAAATAATATTTTTATCGTTTGAATCCTCATCTGTGCACACTCGTCAGGAGATAAGGTCAACGAATAACACGACGCCAAGATAATCGACGACTCACGACCCGCTGTATCTTCATTCATATCCACCTTTACATAGGATGTATAAGCAAGAAAGTAGGTATAGCGTAGAAGAGGAAAAGAAAAAAGACACGAGTGAAAGAAATATATGCAGGATCAGAAGAAAGGAGGTAGCAACGCGGGTAGCCCACACAACTTAGCATCGAAGTTAAGAATTTAACTTGGGGGATATTTACTGCGGGCCGAGTTGCGAACTTCTGAGATCACTTAGGTCGCTAAGTTGTTCATTGTGTTTGAAGAATAACTTAGCCGAAGTTCAATGAGTCGAAGTTTGAGCGAGTGGAACAGCGAGACGCGCGTACACTCTCCTCAGCGAATGGAATGACGAATGGAAACGTAGAGACAGAGCAGCTAGCTAGTCGGCGAATCCTTTTGTTGCATCGCTTTCTAAATAACCGAGCCAGTAACTTCGAGAAATTTCATTTCGCTGGCCAAACACGCGATCGTACGCGTACGCAGTTTGGAAAAAACCGGAGTTAGTAAAAATGAGCGAGGGAGAGGATTCAATGCCGGGGCAAAAACCTTTCTCCGAACGATTGTATTATGCTCCGACCCTCTGGCCAATTAATTCCGTCGAACCAGCGATATTTTCTCAACGATTGTGGCGCGAAAACATTGGAAAGCTGATGATACATTTTTCAAAAACGCGAGAACGGGAATCAATCTCGCCGAGCATTAACCGAGGCCCGACGGTTTTTAAAACAATCGTTTCTGATTCTGATTCGAACGAAAAGTTTCGCTGGCATTCAACGATCGTCGAAATATTTGTCTTGGAATACGCGGACGCTACGTTCAATATCAGAAAGAATAGAAGTGCTAATAATTTCAATCATAGAAGTTTGCGTACACAGTGCGCCGAAATTTCAAATATTTCAAACGGAGAAACTAGGATTTTGAACATTTTCTGGGCTTTCAATTAACCTATTAGTTAAAATTGGAGCGATTTTTACGTTTGTTTAAAAGAACATTGAATTGAAAATGCAATTACCATATGTGAGTAGAATTTATTCTGATTATAATTATAATAATATCAGAAGATGTATCATCTTGGTAATTACATAGTAAATTTCGTTTCGTACTTTGTTCTAATGTAACTATAATTAATAAATAAATTAGTTGATAAATTAGCTTATAAAATGCCTCAGTACTTTAAAATTTGTCATCCAGTGATTTCTACAATTCTTTAATTCGCCAAGCCTCAGCTTTGTATTAAAAATTGTATTATAGATTGTAAAATATATAGTCTGTACGAACAGTTTAACGATCGGTGAGAACTAATCGGAAATATTTGAATTCCTTCGACAACATCGACGTAGTCGGAAAACTAAAAGAAACGAGTGTCGTTTCACTTAACGATCTAGGTTAACACTCCTCGCAATTGAATCTCGCAAGGAATGAAAGTTAACGCGATAATTGACGTAATCGACGGCGTAGCTTAAACATTTCGACGTTTCTAAACAATTGTAGAATTTCTGGTATCATTATAACATAGTCTGCAACGACATTCCCTGAAGATAAAAGAAAGACAAAGAATCAGAGCTCGAAATTCTCGAAGGGAGCAACTCGATGCGATTTCGGAAAGCGATTCGCGGGAAACTGTCAGAGACTAACCGCCAGACAAGAGGAAATATGGCCAGATATAAGAAGGCAAACACGTGTAGGCGTGCGTACCCGTGTATTTATACGTAAATACGGGAACTCAGGGCGTTGCGTACCAGGGTAAACACCGGGGAGGGAAGAAACCAAGAGAGATAGAGATACGGAAAGAACAGTATATCTGTCCCTTGTATATCCATCGCGGAAAAGAGAACGATGATGCCTCCTGGTCAGAGACATAAATCCATCGGTTTGTTCTCTATCTTTGCTCCCGGCCCTTCCTATCACCTCCGGGCGTCGAAGAAGCTCTTCGCGAAATCAACCTGGCAGATCTCCACTTGGAAGATTTCTCCTTTGTCCCGTGAACGACTATCATTGCTGATTTCGTGGCCGAAAGAAAGTTTTGCGAGGGGCGGCGGTTTTGTGATTGAATCTTGGATTTTAATGGACAATGAGTTGATAAGTTAAATACAGCGAAAAAGTTTCGAAAGAACACTACAATTTTTATGTTAAAAATCTGAAGGATTTTGTTTCAAGAAATTTATTCCATGTTTCTGTGCGTGTGTGTCAAACATTATGCAATTAATGATGCACGATTATCAATATCTTGTTGAATTGGTTCTTCACTTATTTGGTTTAATAAAGTAAATTATTAAGGAGATAAGGTTTACTAAATTCCACATATGAAAATTTTAAAAGAAGAGTTCTTATTAATTCTAGTTCTTATAGATCAACTGTCTATCAAATATTTGAAACTTTGGTTTCTGAGTTGCAAATAACTGTAAATTCCCACATAAATTGCTCGCATTATCACTTCTCTTCATCATTCAGTTTTGAACTTAATCAAAAGCAAATTGAAGCAAAGCTGACGATTAGATGCATAAGCGTATTTAAAAAATTAAAACTGTAAACGCGTTTAAACATTATTCTGTACGTAATAGATAGCAAAAGTCACAGAAAAATGAATCGTCGTCGCCTAACGCGAACATTATCAATGTTAAACGCATCAATGACGAACTATTACACCAAAGGAGACAGACATCGATAATGTTCGACAGAAGTGACTGTCGTATAACATTGGAACGACGCTCGAATATTACAGGGACAACGGACGACGAGATCGAAGAGTAAGAAAGGGAACATCGTCGATGCTCGGCATCGCGATATTAATTGACGCAAGAAATTAGGTCCGCGATCCCTGGGAATGATTGATCGCGTAATGAGAAATCCCTAATAATGACCCTGCCGTTTTGGGATAGGAAGAACCGACGTAGGACGGGGGAGGATGGAAAGGTATTAAGAAACGACATTAGATTATAATTTATATTAAAATCTGTGCAAGGAGATAAAGAGAGGAGACACCCACCAACGGTCGATCTCAACCTTTCGGCATTGGCGTAACGCCCGTCTCTAAGACAATGAGGATCAACGTCCAACTTCTTGGAAGGGCGCAAGATCTTTCGAATATACGAAGCTACACAAGCTTGCTGCGAAAATAGAAAATATTCAGCTCCAACTTTTCGAGTTTACTACGAAATTAGAAAACATCCGACGAGTAACTGACGGTTGTATTATTTCTCGTTGTTCCTTTGTTTCGCGTGAAAGAACGATTTCCAGATCTGCATCTTTCGTACAAAATATTCTTTGAGATGCTTTCAAAGTGATGACAATATGCTGATTTTATGGTATATAATAATTAGACTGTGTATGACAAATATTCTATTTATTTATTCTATTCTATTTTTATATATTTTAATATTTCTGTGTACCGCGTGCGTCCGCGAATTTCTCGTAAATGGATAAAAATTTACCGTTTAATAATAATCTTCAAAGCGTAGATCAGTAGTTCTATAAACGAAAGAAAAGAATAAAAAGAGATAGACTCTTTTAGGGTTCTCTAAATTAGAATAAAACTAGAATAAAATATAAAATATAGGATTCGCAAAGAATTTTTCTCATAAATACTCACATCATGATAATGAGGAAAAAATGTTCATCCAACATTATGAAATTACGCTATATAATAAAATAAGAAACACATTACATGCGTAAATGTGCAGGGGATGGAGCAATGATCGATCTAGAGCAAAACAGGCATTTTAATTAGACTCTACGCCTATGGAAAATAATCAAGGGGGAAGGCCAAAGGACGCTTTATAGCACAGAAGAGAGAGAGAGAGAGAGAGAGAGAGAGAGAGAGAGAGAGAAGACGAACGTGGATCGCATGGAGCAGGCAACGCGGCACAGTATTATAGTGATGCAAAGATGGGGTAGGGACAGCGTGCTTGGACGATGGGGTAGAACTTTGGATTTATTCCGGTTGAAATATTAAACAACCATGTTTGCAGTAATGTTACGACGAATCCGTCGAATCATCTAGCAGAAATTAAATTTAGGTCAGAATTTATTTAACTTAATATTACACATGTTATACGTTGTGTGTGAATGTTCTTTATTCTTCTGGAAGATTCAAAATCTTTTCAATCCTTCGGCGCATATATATGAAAGTATACTACTTCTGCTTCGTAAGACGATACAGAAACTAATATATATATGTATAGATATGTACACGCAGATAATTGATTAAAAACTAGTGCATCGAGGAGACTCGACATGCATTGAAAATATCAAAATTAAATTCAATACCGTATTGCGACCAATACCTTGACGATGACCAGAATTTCAACCCAGATGCGCCGAACAAATCAGGATTCTTGCAGCCGGCCCGTTCAAAGCGGACTAACGATTTACCGTGGCTGAATCGGTTCCCCGTCACGACTAGTCCAGTAGATAGCGCTCCCGACAACAAGACAGGAAGCGGAGATACTAAAAATACGCACGGTAGGTTTGAACGGCGTCGAGACAAATATGTGTCAGCACAATGCGTTACACATTCCCCTGCACGCGCAAAGAGCGTGAGAGTGCGAAAGGAGGGAAGAGAACGAGTGAGAGAGAAGAATAACCGATGGTTTAGGTCCTCTGACAAGCGCCAGTTCTCGGGGATCCCTCGTAGCCGATAATAAAATGCATGATTTACCTTTCCGTTTGCCCGAGCGGTTTGCGAGGCGCGCGCGCGCGCGTGCACCGCGCACGAAAGCGCAGCGATGGCAGCAACAGCATGCTA
Organism: Frieseomelitta varia; assembly: GCF_011392965.1. NCBI lineage: Eukaryota > Metazoa > Arthropoda > Insecta > Hymenoptera > Apidae > Frieseomelitta > Frieseomelitta varia. The sequence continues at coordinate 127,727 of NW_025110110.1, read as the reverse complement.
AGCGAGAAAGAGAGAGAGGCACGAGCACGCTTCGTGCTAGAGAGGAAGAGACACATGAAGGAAGGAGAGAGCAGCGTGTACAACCCTCTTTACTCAACGGCACGACGTTACGAAAGGCGACCCGCGTTACATTCGAGCGACAGGACGACGCCATGAATTATAAAATGATGGTAAAAGCGAAAGTTTCCAGCGGTTTCGCGGATACCGAACAGAGAAAGAGAGAGAGAGAGAGAGAGAGAGAGAGAGAGCCAGAGTGCAGGTCTGAGGCAGACTGCCAGCCGAGCCAACCGACCAACCAGCCAGCCTCCTTCTAATTTAATGAAATAGCGAAGGGTTAGGGCTCCTAGCAGGTGAAGCACCGAGCAAATGTTTAGGCAAAGTAGCCGGGCTACATGACGTGGCTCGCGAATGTGGAAGTGCAACGTTTACACGTTCAACCACCTCCTATCGTATCGCCCTGCTCGAATTCAGCTGCCGCAAACTACCTGTCTCTTCTCTCCTTCGACGTCCGCTGTCTCGCTCCGCGTTCCTCACCCCGCGTATCTAGAGAACGCTAACCACGTCTGTCCTCGCCTGCGATTTTCGCACTCTGGCCTACGAACGAGTCGTGCCTTGTTCCTCTTTGGACCACGGCGGCTGTCCTCCTCCGTCGTGCAGGAGGAATCCATTAAAATGGATGTGAGACGGTTTTTGGCGATGGTGATGTTGGTGGTGGCGAGGATGCTACGAGCCAGCAGCCACGCTTGCCTCGGCAACCTATCTCGCTGCCTCCGAGCGACGAACATGCAAATTCGGGAACCGGTTACGCGAGCATTTTCACATCCGGAATGACGCGGTAACGAGAGAAATCCAACGAGACGTCTCCTGGATAATTTCCTTTCTGGAACGAACGAGAATGTTCCGCGCTCGCTTGCGCGATTGTTCACCGCCGCGGTGCTGTTCTTCGGCAGCTGTTGGCGATTTTTACAGTGATTGAAGAACCCGGTGTAATATCCATGAATCTCGAGTTAAGTACACTATTTTTGATTTTATATAAATTCGCACTTTTGAAAAGTGTAAGCTTAAATTATTTGACGCATTGAATATTGTAGGAAACACCGTGCAGTTATATACTTTGAAATTTTTTTATGAGTGTATAAAAATTCGTTGCTATTTTATTTTGGAACTTCACGAGTTAAACTTGTCCGTAACGTAACGATTGAAGTTGCTATCAGGAATAAACTTTTCTAAAGAGTAAGAGCAAGAGTGAAGGAGAATCGTGTTTCATAAAGTCCAATTTTTCATCCGAGAGTAAACCAAAGTGGTATTACTTAATAATTCTTTATACAGCAACGAATCTGTGACTCTATTGATACATTAATAGGAGTACTACAAGAGATACGTGCAACTAAAGAATGTTCATTAAAGATAAAAAGTATCCTAGTGTAAACTTACAGACTTTTTTGATACCGTTATACAAAAAAAAAAAAAAAAAAAAAAAGAAATAAATCTGAACAAAGTGACAAGTATGAGAAATTTCATACTATAGTGGAACTTGTCGGAGATCAAATAATTTATAGTATATCAGCTCAAATAATTGGAGCTCACGTACTAGGAATACATTGATTCTCTCGTTCATATAATAGTTCAAGTTTAGACAAACAGATTCAACTGTGAGGGTTCGTTTAATAAAAGATACTGACAAAAAACGTGAGTCAGATAAATAGAGTCTTACTTTATAAAACATCAATATTACAATAATTCATATTATACAATACTATATTAATATATATAATAATGTTAATATAGTATTATTACTATTACTTTTATTTATATTACTATATTATATAATAATAATAATATTATATAATACTATATAATAATATAATAATATAATAATAATAGTATTATAAAATAATAATATTATATAATACTATACTAATAACTAATACCATTAATATAATATTATTACTATTACTTTTACTTATGTTATTATATTACTATTACTTATTACTATAATATTATATAATACTATATTAATATCAAATACTATTAATATAATATTATTACTATTACTTTTACTTATGTTACTATATTACTATTACTCATTACTATAGTATATAATAATATAGTTATATAATATATATAATATATAATAATACAGTTATATAATAATATTATATAATACTATATTAATATCTAGTAATATTAATATAATATTATTACTATTACTTTTACGTATGTTACTATATCACTATTACTTATTACTATAGTATTATATAATATTATATTAGATATTATACAATACCATATTAATATCCAATAATATTAATATAATGTTATTACTATTACTTTTACTTATGTTACTATATCATTATTACTATAGTATTATACAATATTATATTAGATATTATATAATACCATATTAATATCCAATAATATTAATATAATATTATTACTATTAATTGAAAACCACGAAGTTTCAGACGTGAAAATCAATCGCTCTCCCCTCCCCCTCTCCCTCCTTTTTCCACGCAGTTCGAAACTCAACCGGAAGCCGAGATCGCGCGCCTAGCGTTATTGTCAGAATTATAACAGACGCGATGTCGAATCATGCAGCTCCATGGGAGCAAGGCGTGCGTGCATGAGCGCGCGCGCGCACGCACGCACGCACCTGTACGTGTGGAAGTCGCAGACACAAGCGTGCTGCGGACGAGTGGAGGAGCAACGGGGCACACTCTGCACTTCGCCGCGCTGTTATCTCGGCACCATCTAGCCGGGCTAAAAGCTTCTCCCCATCAACTGGTCCGTGCCTGCTGGCTCCCTTCCTGCAGACCCGCGCCCACCTTCCTCTTTCTCATCTCGTCTCTTCTCTTTTGCTTCGTCCTCGACGTCGACGACGACCCAATTTTTTTTACAGCCCGCCCGCCGACTCGAGCCTCCCGAAAACGCCGCGACCCACTGCTTAACATCTTGTTATACCCGTGTTCTCCGGCATTTTATATAGATTCCTATATAGCCCCGGCCTCACCTACTCGCCGCCATCATCCGTCGCGATAAAAATCGTGCGGAATTGTTGATCGATTCGTAATGGATGATTTCTTATCGTGACACCGTTGCGGTTGTGGAGTTGCAAATGATGTAGGCAACTTTGTACATTGGTGGAAATGATACACCTTGATACGTTAATTGTCACACGTTTGTGATGCGGAATAATTTATTTGTAAATTATTGATAAGTAGAGGTGTAATCTACAATTGATTTTGGTGTGACACGTGCGGATATAATATTATTATATAATACTATAGTAATGAGTAATAGTAATATAGTGACATAAGTAAAAGTAATAGTAATAATGTGATATTAATATTATTAAATATTAATATAGTAATAAGTAGTAGTAATATAGTAACATAAGTAAAAGTAATAGTAATAATATTATATTAATATTGTTAGATATTAATATAGTATTATATAATAATATTATTATATAATACTATAGTAATAAGTAGTAGTAATATAGTAACATAAGTAAAAGTAATAGTAATAATATTATATTAATATTATTAGATATTAATAGTATTATGTAGTAATAAGTAATAGTAATATAGTAACATGAGTAAAAGTAATAGTAATAATATTATATTAATAGTATTTGATATTAATATAGTATTATAGTAATAAGTAATAGTAATATAATAAGTAAAAATAATAGTAATAATATTATATTAATAGTATTTGATATTAATATAGTATTATATAATATTATAGTAATCAGTAATAGTAATATAATAACATAACTAAAAGTAATAGTAATAATATTATATTAATGGTATTAGATATTAGTATAGTATTATATAATATTATATAATATTATATAATTATATAATTATATAATTATTTTATAATACTATTATTATTATATTATTATATTATTATATAGTATTATATAATATTATTATTATTATATAATATAGTAA
>NW_025110110.1:120387-122848 GCF_011392965.1 Frieseomelitta varia | reverse complement strand
ATATGAACGAGAGAATCAATGTATTCCTAGTACGTGAGCTCCAATTATTTGAGCTGATATACTATAAATTATTTGATCTCCAACAAGTTCCATTATAGTATGAAATTTCTCATACTTGTGACTTTGTTCAGATTTATTTCTTTTTTTCTGGTGAAATATAAACTTTATGTTTATATCATTTTTATTTACAGGTATAAAATAATTGTTGTACATATTATTCTTACCAAAGATCGTTGTGGGCATTGAAATTTCTAGCAATTACTTACTATATTCAAACATATTTTACTTATAATAATTATACTTATAATAATATTTAATAGATTTGTATGATAATATCTATAATAAGTATAACAAATATCTACAGATCGTATCTGTAATAATATCTGTAACAGGTTTCGTAATTTTTGTTTCGATTTTAATTACAAATATTCAGAGACATCATCATCATTTCTTGACGAAGCAACGTAATTACAATTCCTGCAAATTAATGACAATTCTGCTTAATCGTAACTAATTAAAAACATCAAAAACTGCTATTTTTCTTTATTTCTCAAAGGTTTTCTAAATAGACGAGATAAATCTATACAAAATAACAAAGTTATTTTGATTTCTCGTATCAGACTAGAATGTGTTTTAATTTCTTCGTCAAAAAAACGATCATGAAAGAATTTCTCATTAAAAATTTACAGTGGAAAAGAATTAACTTCTACGTCTAATGACATAATCTTTCGAATAATTTCCCGACCGTTTAACGCGATTCTCACTTAATTACACAAGTTTCTCTTTCTTTTTTTCTTTTTTCTTTCTTTTTTTTTTTTTTTAATCAACGATATTAGTTCATTCCATTATAAATACATCGCAGACGTCGCGAAATATGCCGCTGTTTTTCTTCGCTGGATACTGAAATTAAAAACTTGTGACAAGCGGATTCAATTTGCCATGAATGTTTCGTTTAATGCATTTCAAACATAACGCGATAGCATAATATACGGAAGGATGTCACAATTTAAATAGAACCATGAAGTTTCACGATTTGTGTAATAATATTATGTCATTTCAACGTATGATAATGAGAATATAACAGTTTTAAGCGACGTTTCCAATTTCAACTGGAATTTCGTTTTGCTCCTAGAAATTAAAGCTAGGAAAACTTTCGCGGTATGATTTCTGTAGGAAACGGGGAAACGGCGAATAAAATTTCCTGGCCCCGCCGCATTATCTAGAAGAAATTCCAAGTTTTTGCAGTTGGAAAGCTTTCGGGATTACATTTTAAATAAACAAAGCGGTTTCTAACTGTCTCTTCGCCTCGAGTCGAATTTCTTTAAACGGGGAGAGATCGAGGGCTGTTTATTAAATTGAAATCTTTACCAATAAAATTGCGTTTTATGTGCTGATGTTGTTTGAAATTTAGTGGGTGTAAATTAGTCAGTTTATAAATATAAACATGATTACATAAACAATATTATTTCTATAATAATATAAAATATAATATATTAATTATATATAATATATTCTATAATACATTTTTTTTTAAATATTTTTATAGTACGTAAGTTTTATCAAACTATCTCTCAACCTAATTCATTTGTTGTCATTATTTGTACAGAAAGCCTCTTTTTTTTTATCCTTGAAAGTACTATACTTGATATTTGCTTCAAGATTGGAAAAATGAGGTAATACCTTAGACAATTGTAGAATAATGTATAATACAATTACGTAATAATTATGTTATAAAATATGAATTACAATGTAAGAATTTTATTGTCTATCTAACTGTTAATAATAAATTAATTAAATAGTAGTTTGAAACATTTCGCAAAAATTAAAATAATGCGGTTCGAAAATTTCATTATCTAATAATTATATTACAAAATATACACACATATATATACATATACATAATATAACATAATATAGGAATTTTACTGTTTACTAAAATTGCCAAATTATTATACTAATTAAATAATACTTTAGGCACCAAAATATCTTCTTATAAAATGACACAATTTACAAAATATATTGATATATTGATCAATAAAAATAAAAACTATGATTTTTCAGTTAATAGCTATTCATAAATATTCAAACACTCAGATCTTTGTTTGTAACGACTATAATAAAAAATAGGAGGGTAATTTTCTGTCGTAATTCAGCGAATGATCTTTTTCGACAGAGGAACAAAAAACGCAAAAGGAAAGAGAAAAAGTTATTGATTACTCCTTTACACTAATATCGATTAGATTATTAATTAAATTATAAATTTACGAGGAATTCGGAGGAATTCAAAAATGCGAGAAATGACTTGCCTTCTGAAACATTAATTTGGTACTTTTAATATTAATTTAGTACCTTAGCGTGGAACAGTATTCTACCCTCCTTTAACGATATTCGTGTCAATAATAATCCGAGTTTACATAAAAATCGTAATTCAACGACTGACCTTTTTCTACAGAGGAACAAA
>NW_025110110.1:110371-119542 GCF_011392965.1 Frieseomelitta varia | reverse complement strand
TACCTTAGCGTGGAACAGTATTCTACCCTCCTTCAACGATATTCGTGTCAATAATAATCCGAGTTTACATAAAAATCGTAATTCAACGACTGACCTTTTCCTACAGAGGAACAAAAAAATTCAGCGAAATTCAAAAATACGAAAACTTAGTTGCCTTCTGCAACATTAATTCGGTACTTTTAATATTAATTTAGTACCTTAGCGTGGAACAGTATTCTACTATCCTTTAACGATATTCGTGTCAATAATAATCCGAGTTTACATAAATATCGTAATTCAACGACAGACCTTTTCCTACAGAGGAACAAAAAAATTCAGAGAAATTCAAAAATACGAGAAATGACTTGCCTTCTGAAACATTAATTTGGTACTTTTGATATTAATTTAATACCTTAGCGTGGAACAGTATTCTACCCTCCTTCAACGATATTCGTGTCAATAATAATCCGAGTTTACATAAAAATCGTAATTCAACGACTGACCTTTTCCTACAGAGGAACAAAAAAATTCAGCGAAATTCAAAAATACGAAAACTTAGTTGCCTTCTGCAACATTAATTCGGTACTTTTAATATTAATTTAGTACCTTAGCGTGGAACAGTATTCTACCCTCCTTCAACGATATTCGTGTCAATAATAATCCGAGTTTACATAAAAATCAGCACTCGTGGTAGCGAACTCGTGCCGAATTGTAACACGTCCGCGCGCCGTGACTTTCACCGTTGCTGCCACGCGTGTAAAACGAAGGGTTAGGGAATACGTGGAAGGCGGTCGTAGGGAAAGACGATCGGTTGAAGGACCCTGGCCGGATCGAATCCTGTGGCCACGGGGGATGGACCTCCCCCAAAGTCACCGAGAGCTGCAGGTGTGTATCGAAGGTGCACGCGTGTACACGCGTGCGTACTTCGATATTCCGCGCGCGAGGGGCAGGCGGGCTGATATTTACTGTAAAAGCGACAGACTTGCGCGGACCGAGTTTATCGATCGTCGGTTTCCAGGGCCGCTTAAACCCGCGACTCACGCCCGAGGATAATAATTCATGGCTCGAATGGCGATCGCAGAAAGGGAATTCCGATGAAAGCCGTTATGATTCTGCACGCGACTCGCCGCGGACTCAAACCATTGCTCCATTGTTCCACGTGGATTCTCTTTCATTTTCTTTTCCTTCTGTTTCGTTTTTCACCCGAGCCAGGTACTCGTTATAATCGACGTGAAATGAAAACGAACACGCCGCGCTCTGACTTACTGTTTCCCGTAGAATTCAATCTGCAGTTGGTTGACTTTAAAAATTGCTCGTGAAAACTTGCGGATGAAGTTGCGGCTGATTAATGAAGAAAGTTTCAGGGGGAAGTTGCTCGATGTCATGAAAAATTCGGTGGATTGAATCTAATAGAGTTACATACACGAGGAATTGGAAATTACGGTGGTAATTAAGTGTTAACTTCATTTCGTAACAGGTGATAGTTTAGCGATACGAACGTTCGTTTCATTCTGCGGATATATATGGAATCTGGCAATGATGGGAGTTGATATATTTTTAGTGTTATTGATGATTCTTCTACAGTGAAATGGAATGAGAAAGATGAAAGTCGATGTATTGTTACCATCAAATTTACTATAATCAAATTTACTTTAATCATTAGGATGACTTAGAATTTTGAATTTTTCCACGTGTTTTTCGGTTTGCACGAAATTTCACTTAAAATATTGTTGACTATTAAATTTAGACTCTTCTAAATTATTGCAATACAAATGAATCTCATCAGTTTAATTTCTCAACGTATACTGGTAATATGGAAAGAAATAATGGCTGTTATTATAATAATTGTAACGACAGGTGGTTGAAAACTCTGCACAGTAACCATTGTTAAAATTTCAGAACGTTTGGAATAAGTTTATACAGATTTTACGAAGTATTAATTATTTGTTTGAAATGAATATGAAACTTGAAAATGAGAAAAATCGTTTGTCAATCACAATTGTCGAAACGTGGCGGAGATATCAAGCTTTAATGGAATTGCACTGATCATTTATCCACGTTAGTGTACATACATATCAGTGAATAATGTATTATTAAACATGATACTCTATTACTTATTACTAGATACTGAATATTTATTGTAAGATCGATACAGTTATCGCACGTGAAAAGTAGTTCAACACAGTATCGGTTACAATTAGATTTAAAGAATATTAAGAGAATAATCAATTTGAATCTTCGAAATCATGAATTATGAAAAGAAAATGTGAGTATAGAAAGTATATTAAATAGAGTATATTTTATCTAGTATGTAGTAATATTAATTACATGTATAATAAATACGATAAAATTAAACAATAAAATCGTATCAATAATCTAGTAATCGTTTTGTTCTGTGCTGATATGATATTTTACACTTATACGATGTGTCTATATACATATATAGAATAATTAATAATTAATATCTGCAACTCAAATAAATACGATAATATTAAATGATGAATCTTCGAAATCTTGAATTATGAAAAGAAAATGTGAGTATACAAAGTATATTAAATAGAGTATATTTTATTTGATATTCAGTAATATTAATTATATATATAATAAATACGATAAAATTGAACAATAAAATCACATCAGAAAATCGTGTCAATGATCTAGTAATCGTTTTGTTCTGTGTTGATATGTTTTTTACACTTATACGATGTGTCTATATACATATATAGAATAATTAATAATTAATATCTGCAACTCAAATAAATACGATAATATTAAATGATGAATCTTCGAAATCTTGGATTATGAAAAGAAAATGTGAGTATACAAAGTATATTAAATAGAGTATATCTAGTATGCAGTAATATTAATTATATATATGACAAACACGATAAAATCACATCAGACAATCGTATCAATGATCTAATAATGGTTTTGTTCAAAGTATTCAATGACTTATATATTATACATATATTATAGGACGAAAATGTAGATATGTGTTCTATGCTTCTACGTTCATCATTAAATTACGACCATTATTTTCTGCATTTTACAAGTTTTTAATAAAATAATTAACGAAATTTCATGAAACTAATGGAAGAATACGAACGCAATTTAATAATTAACGAAATTTGCTTAACTTAAGTAATTAATAAAATTTATTATTGAATGACATTCTTTAATTTTATTAGAAACTTGAGAATAACGAGTAATTCAGTCATCAGCATGATCCTAATTCAGTGAACTTTCGTTCATAAGTCATCTAATACTTGTTTATTTTAAACAAAATAATTGTCACATTGATATAATTTAATGATATGATTTTATTGCATTCGTCTAGCTCGCCGTGATATTTTCACGCGAAATTAATATTGATTATTCGAAAGATATAAATTCTATTTAAGTTCGATGCTGAAAATTAACACGATACAAATTATGATGTCGATGTAGATTTTGTCATTACATAAATTGTATCTCTAAAATTGTACTAAAATGAAATTTGTTCTGAAGATCATTTTGAAATGAAGCTTGCTCTGTGTTACTTTAACAATTACAGTAATTTGAGTAATTTTATATTAATGTATTCTTTTAAATCTCAAATTTATTTACCTTTCACGCTAGACGCTTTTTGATAAAAGACGATTATTGATAAAAGCACTATTAAAAGTAAATAGAAATTATTCCGCCGATAATTAAATTTCACATTTATTTATTTTGGATAACACCGCGTTTGAAAAACATTTCGGATTAATTTACGTTTTTCATGAGCCTCTCGCCTTGTTCCGCAATCACAATGAAATTTAAGCCAAATAATCTGATAAAATCGTAAAAGTGTACGTAGTCTGTTTATTCGAATTATTTAAAACACGAGGCACACAAAAAGTATTTATACGGTTCCATAATGAAATATGTGTGTTGTTCAACTTTCGAATAAACCTTCCAAATTTCATTTCATCTTCAAAATTGACAGAAACATGTTCGTAACTTTAACAAAGTGAATTTTAGGAAACTTCAGGACAAAAACGAAATTATATAATTATGTAAGTTATCAATTATATAATTTTTATATACAATTTTTATAGTATTTATCAGTTATATAATATAAGTATTATATTATAAGTATTTATCAGTTATATAATATAGTAATTACATATAATTTTTTTGATGAAATAAATACTATTTATAGTGAAATATGATTTTGAAAAACAACTAGAAGGATTTGTTTGCATTATTATAATCTGTCTCAATTTTCCAACGGATGCACTTTTGTCGTGGCTTACAATAATTAAGCACAATAATTAACAATTAATAATTAATAATTAAGCGCACGTTCTCAAATAAATGAAATAAAACGAGTTCCACTTGAAGCATTAAAACGAGTTCGATCGGATTGTTATACGACTGTTTCTTTCAATAAAATTTAGATAATTTCTATAAATATTTTAAAAATGTAGATAATTTTTCAAATACTCTCGTCCACCTTTGTTATCCATGTCTTACGTCTCTCACGTCATAAGATTACATCGTAATCGCGTCACCTCGGATCTCACAATTAACCAACTGGCAACTGATTGCGGACCATAACGAGTGACCAAGCCGTATACAACAATTCGTCGCTTTCTTTTTCAACTCGTGTATATATCACTGGATAGAAATTATTGAGAAATAATAAATTTAAAATTTGTTTTACCTATTTTATTTTACTTAAATATACTTAAAACTGAGAGACTATTGCAATTTTGGAGCAAAAAAATCGACGTGCGTGACAAGAGGTGTACCACTTGCGCTGGTAACTGATTGCGGACCATAACGAGTGACCTAGCCGTATTACAACAATTCGTCGCTTTCTTTTTCACCTCGTATATCACTGGAATAGAAATTATCGAGAAGTAATTTAACAAATTTATTATTTGTTTTGCCTGGGTTATATACTTAAATATACTTAAAAAAACAGAAAATATTGCAATTTCGGGCCAAAGAAATTGTCGACGTGCGTGGCACGTTGTTCCAACGCAAGAGATTGATAAGTAAAAAGTCGGAAAGTTTTTATTTTCGATAAAAAAAAAAAAAAAAAAGAAGAGGAAGAAGGGAACGTGTAAAAAAAAATATTGTTTCCGACCGGTGAATCGAAAACAGCGACGAACGAAAGCGCAGGGACGTGAAGGATGACTGCGGGAGGTGTAGAGTGTCACTCGGTGTATGTACAACGGCACACTCGACGAGGCTGCTTGCCAGAGGCAGATGAATGGAACAGCGGCACGGATCTTTGATCTAGGGGCAGAGGATGCCACTCAACTCTCGAGGACCTCTGATCCCGTCTAGCGAAAGCAACACCTGCATTCTGCGGAAATAATAGCTTGAAAACGCCAGCCAGTTTCAACGGGCCGTTTCTATTTTCGACTGTGTGTGCACGCGATCGCGCCTCTTTTCACCTACCGAACGGCGATCGATCGATATCTCGATCCCGATGTTCGTTCGATACGCGTCATTGTGAACGATGGATGGTGGGAAGTTGGAACGCGACAAGTTCGTTGGAAGGCGCGGGACGATCGCAGGTTGAAATCAGTCAACTGGCGTGAGTGTTATTTGAATAAATTTCATTCAATAATTATTCACACTTTCGCGACTTTTCAAAGTTGGCGCCACTCCTGGCCATTATGATTACGTGTCATACACCAGATGTAATGTATACATTGACAGTACAGTAATATGTATATTTATTATATATAAAATATAGTAACATATACATTTACAGTACAGTAATATATATATTTATTATATATAAAATATAGTATATTTATTATATTATTATATAATATTATATATGGTACATTATAGCATATTTATTATACTATTTATATATAAAATATAGTATACATATTTATTTTATAATATAACAAACGTATATAATATAAGTAAATATAATAAATTAATATTATTTGTTATAATAATATATAATTAATTTAATATAATAAAATGATATGTTAAATACTGTTAAATAACTTGTCAAATTGTTATTACATTTTTACCTGTTAATATATTTTATAGTTCAAACACCACACAAATTGCTATGTAAAATAAATATGTAAAAATATTGTTGTAAGTTAATGTAGATTATATTATAAAATTATATATATAATAAAAACTAAAATATACTAAAATATAGTATATATAGTATATTTTAGTATATTTATTATACTATTTATATATAAAATGTAGTATATATATTTATTTTATAATATAACAAATGTATATAATATAAGTAAATATAATAAATTAATATTATTTGTTATAATAATATATAATTAATTTAATATAATAAAATAATATGTTAAATAACTTATTAAATTGTTATTACATTTTTACAATTATTAATATATTTTGTAGTTCAAGTTGTTAATAAACACCACATAAATTGCTATGTAAAATAAATATGTAAAAATGTTGTTCTAAGTTAATGTAGATTTTATGTACCTGTAAATTCGTCATGTTCATTTTATTTAAAAAAAAGTAGTTTTTCTATATGCATTTGTAATGTTTTTTAAAATTAAAACAGAGTTATTCAATCCTTTTGCAAAGAGTAATAAAAATAAAAATAAAAATCAGACAGAATTAATGTATTCAATTTGTCGAAGGTGCATCCTGATTTTTCAAATATCAAATAAAAATTCCACTAAATCTTTCTTTTTCTTTGCGTGTACAATTGGAGATATTCATTTCGAATAATTACTTCAAGTTCGCCTTAAAAATATATATAATCAGCATAGCGAAAGCTTGAATCGTTGCAAAAATAAATGATCATACACTGTCGATCTAAGCAACGGTCGTTCAATCGAAAAGTAGATACACGTGCTGATTTCTCAATCATCGTTCGAAGAGATTACATAAAACTTTTTACTCCGAATGAAGTTCGACTTCTTGTTGAATCACTTAAGGATTAAGTGATCAGGTTTCGTCACTTTGTTTATACGCACGAAATATGATTTCTTGTTTTTTCCTTTTAATGATAATCTGCCCGTAATGGCTTTATATAATAAGTTCCTGCTAAGTCGGTATGTAAAGTAGATTAACGCTTATCGTGTAATATACATTGCGCGACACTTTAGAATAGTCGAGCAAACAAATAGTCGAGGAAAAAAAGCGTTCAACTTCTGGACTAGCCATCGATAGAATTCTCGTACGAATTTTATCGAACATTTGCATTCGGCAAAAATAATCGAACGTGCCAAGAATAATAAGAAAAACTTGAGAGCCGAAGAGAGATAAAACGTCTGAAACGTTTTGAACTCATTCAGGTCACTCGAAATTCAGTAGATATTAAAAAAAAAAAAAAACAGCTGTTTTGTACTTTTTAACCTTTTCTAGAAATAATTTCGTAAGATACATAATTTGATAGTTGACAGAGGATAGAAAATATAATAATTGATGATAAAAGACACTTTGATAGAACGTTTGTTTAAATTTTAATAAAATGTTTGTTTTATTCTTGCAAATTGCAATTCAGTTCTGTAATTGTGGAATTTCGTTCTTTTTTTCTATGTTCTTTCCTTCGATCAACGACTGCACGTTGGAGGATTTTGTTTTTACGGTCACGAAATGTGGAAAATTGTCGAATTGATGGGAATAAATCTTCAACATTCGTAGTTGGCTCGGGGCGACAGAGGGATTTCCACTCAATTAGCCAAGGGCTGTTTTAGAATCAAGAAGGGTTTGATATTTTGACTCGCGACCCTACGCGTGTAATGGATATCTCTACGAGGGACCAATAACTTCTCGTCGTTCTCGTATCATAATTAAAAGAACGATCGTTGAATTCGATAAAATTACACATCGCTTCTACCACTTCACTGTAACTAACGTAAATCGTTCGTCCATATTTGGTCGCCATTTGCTAAAGAAATTTGCAAAAGTTCAAGATATCCGAATCTTAATGAGAAGGTTCTGGCAACTCGAAAGTTGAACAAAATTTGAAATTTTGCATAAATATAGTTCACCGGGATACTAAATGAAAATCTTTTCTCTCGTTGGAAAACGATCCAATCAAACTTTTTCATATTTGCAAAACCGCAACTGAAGTACACAAAAAAAAGGTAGTTGTTTTTCAAAAGTATCTATATCGTGGTGTTAAAAAATTTTCAAATTTTATGATAGTTAATATTAACGAGCTAACCACTAATTCTTTCATGAAAAATATCATTTCGATTCGGACACTTAAATAATTAAACTGTTGTAATTTTTGTAAAAAAGGAACAAGCTCGGGCTCATTTTAAAGCTTGAAGCCTCTATTTTCAAAATGCGTCGTTCATTTTATGCTAAAATGTTTTTACATCGCGTGCCGAGTGGATGAATGAAGATACTCTTCTCCTTAAAAATTCTGTAAACTGTCGTAGCACGTAAAAATAATGTAAAACTTTTTTTTTCATAGCTGAATCTACGAATTTACAAATTTGAAGATTAAAACCTCCATTTTATTAACGATCCCCAAACAACTTGATGCATGATTTTGTTTCTCGTCACCTTGAATTTTTTTGAATGTCAAGCTTAAACTACGAAAAATCAAGAAATCGTTTCGTTTTCGCCTGATATTCAAAGTTCGATAAATTGGCGAAAGAAAAATCGTACAGCAAATTTTGAGCGTTTATTATAAACGGGAAGCTTCAGTCTTTAAATTCATTATAAATAGTCATGAGAAAAATACTTAAATGTTTTTAAATATTATGATAATTTGCAACATTTTCGAGAAGAAAAATATCTTCACTTTGCCATCTGCTGCATATTGCAAAATATTTTAAACTAAAATGAACGATACATTTCGAAAGTAGTATAAAGACGTTGGCTTCAAAATCTTCAAATTCTTTTCATAAAATTCTAGCAGAATATATATTTTCGATATAAAAAGACCGCTGTAGCACTGTCAAATGTTATTAACATTGTGATTAAGAAACGTGGCCACGAGATGATTAATCAGTGAGATAAATTGACACGTGTGATATTAAGCAAGACGTAATTACATTAACAACGTGAAATTAAGGTTGAAAGTGTCGAATGAAGGGAGTCATTTTGTAGAAAAAATCGTGAAAGCAACTCGCCGAAGAAGATAATGCGTGTCTTAATGAACAGGTGGGAAGCTCGCGATGGAATGAAGGTAATGATTAAGGTACACATTACGTTAACAAACGTGGCAAAACAAAAAAA
>NW_025110110.1:87556-110086 GCF_011392965.1 Frieseomelitta varia | reverse complement strand
AAAAAAAAAAAAAAAGAAAGAGGAAGAAATGAAACAAGTATAGAAACGTGCTGTCGGAGAATAATTATAATTTTCTCTCTATCTTGAAACATATGTAGAGATCATTGAATTAGTACTTTATCAATTTAGAATTTTCATCGTTATGTAAAATTGAAGGATTTGAACGAAATTTAATTACAAGTTTTATTAAACGTTGATGATTATCGGACGTTAGTTGTGCTTTCAAAAATTGATACGCGATGGAATTTGGCGAATGAAAAATCAACGTGTTCAATAGATTAATTGTGCAAGTTATATATCCATAGTTTTAATTCTAGTTCATTAATTTGTGACTAATAACATTGAATGCTTTGTTGTTCTGTTCCTTCAGTTACATTTTCGTAGTTTGATATTGAATTAAAGATAATTTAATTCAACATGGTATAAAAAGTGGTAGCAATTAATTAATAATTATTGAAAGATACAAATATCAATTAATATAATAAAAAACTTCAATGCAGAAATAAAAAAATTATCATTGATACAGTAAAATATGAAATATTAAATGAAATAATGGTAAATGTAAAAATATAAATATAAAGTAATAATATAATACGAGAATTTAAAATTTAAAGTAAAAAAATCTATTAATAATTCATATACGTAATGTATGTCGTTAATACATTTAATTTAACACAGAATAAAAGGAAACCGAGTAAGTTTAATTTGATAATAACTAAATCATCAAATCGACCTAAATATTAAAAAAAAAAAGAAAAACGACATATTTGTCTAAAATACATTTGATTTAACATTGAAATTTAATAAACGTTTATTAATAATACTTTTAATTTTACACAGATTAAAAGGAAATGAAATAAATTGAATTTGATAATAACTAAATCATCAAATCAACGTAAATATATATTATTAAATTATTTATTTATATATATGTGTGTGTATATATTATTATTATTATTATTAAATTATTTATATATATATTAAATTATATATTATTATTTTTATTAAATTATTTATATATATATTAAATTATATATTATTATTATTATTAAATTATTTATATATATATTAAATTATATTTTATTATTATTATTATTAAATTATTTATTTATTTACCTATATATATTAAAATACTTATATATTATTATTAAATTATTTATATATATATTAAATTATATTTTTTTATTATTGTTATTATTAAATTATTTATATATACATTAAATTATATATTATTATTATTATTATTAAATTATTTATATATATATTAAATTATTATTATTATTATTAAATTATTTGTATGTATATTAAATTATTATTATTATTAAATTACTTGTATATATTATTATTAAATTATTTATTTAACTTTTTTTGTATTTGAAAAAAAAAAGAACGAAATATTTGTGTAAAGAAAACCTTAAATGTTCGTCACTGGAAGAATATTTCATCCACCGATATTTACCAAACTTGACGAACGCGTCTTCCTTCCTTTTTTCACGTATTTTCATCACGCAGATTTCGTTCGAGACCAACGAATTTCAAACGAGGATCTAACGAGGATCGAGCGGAGAACGCGGGGGAGAGGTGGTTAAAGCGCAGCAGGTTCCCATGCTTGGCAAGCTTAATCCAGCGCGCGTAAAGAAGGGCTTTCGCCGTGACGTGGAACTCCGCGGGGGTTAATACGTGTTTGGACGCGCGACCTCGTACGTAATGGATCCCTAATGCGACACGACGATTATTTTCGGCCTCATTCTCCCTTTTGTTCGCCGGTAATCGGCCAGTTCTCGACCGAGAGAATCGAATGCTTTTAGCGGCGTGACTTTTCGCGGCCGATCGAGCTTATTTTCGTTATCATCTTGCCCGACGCTCAGCCGCGGCAGATTTAGCCTTTCGTTCTGCGCCGCCTTCGAAACGTGTTCGTGGAATGGCACGTGCAAATATAGCGTATAATATATATGTGCTATGCAGCGGCTCACAAATGTATTCGAACGCTTCCTCACCAAAGTAAACTGAAACAATAAATGAGAATGATGTGAAAGGTGCCAAGTTCCAAAGTATTTCAGTGGCTGACATTATGTGCTACGATACACATAAATTTATATAAAATTCATTGTCTAATATAAATATTCACGAATGAAATGTTCAAGAATTTGTTACAACATATAAATTTATATAAAATTCGTTGTATTAAGCTGGATGGATTTATGTTGTATGATTCGTTGTTTAATACATTCATTTATATATTTTATTGTATATTTATATATTTTTATTGTATTGTATATTTATTTATTCACTTATATATTTTATTTGATTTATATTATAACTTTTTATTGTATTTTATTATATATTAATAACGAAATATATATTGTATAACGAATATATAATTATACATAGAAATTATATATTTTATATTATATTATATTATATTTGACTATATTATATTATATTATACTATATTATACTATACTATATTATACTATATTATATTATATTATATTATATTATATTACATTATATTATACTATATTATATTATATTATATTATATTGTACTATATTATATTATGTTATACTATATTATACTATATTATACTATATTATACTATATTATATTATATTATATTACATTATATTATACTATATTATATTATATTGTACTATATTATATTATGTTATACTATATTATACTATATTATACTATATTATATTATATTATATTATAATTATTTACATTGACATAAAATTACATTGCATTACATGGATGTACGTGTTAAATGTCAAATTAGATCCATTAGATATTAAGATATTACATTACGCGCAACTATCTATAAATACAATAATAAATCCTAGGAAACACGTAACAAATATCTGTTTGTTCAAAATATATTTATAATACAGCATCGTAACATGAAAATTTAATAACACGGATGTATATCACGTATATCGATGTAAATTCTCGTTCTCTATAATCGAACTTTGCTGGATAGATCTGTGTGAACATTTATTGTTGAAAATTAACAGCGGAGATCAAAGTATATACGCTCGTGGAAAATTACAACGAGCGAGAGGAAAAACGATTTCGGCGAGTGTCTTCTGAAAAAATGCTTTCCTAGAAAGCGGGATAAAAATGCGCGCGGCGCTTCCTAAATACGGGATCCACCTCAGACATAACCGATGTCTGACAGGGACTCTCTCTCTCTTTCTCTCTCTCTCTCACAATATTGACTCTTGACCGTGAGTATTTATCCTTTTTTATAGTTACATATTTATCCATGGGCTGCCCTTTTGTCGGCCACGGATAGAGAGAAAGCCCACGGTCCCGCGCGTCTCGAAACACGACATATAGACATAACCGCTTTATCTATATAGATGCAGCCATCCTACCAGCTGCATCTGCAGCCGCATCTGCAAAGTGAACCAGTAAAACTGGCTTCCCTTTCACGCTCGGCGGCGCAATCGCCGCTCCGGGACCTGGAGGAAAACCTTTGAGGAATCCTCTTCGACGTTTCCTATCTTCCATCTCGTTCTTCTCGTTCCTTTTTTTCAATTCTTTATTTTCGTTGTCCCGAGTAATCGAGCGGGGCCTCGTCGTAGGTGTCTTCGTGTCCGTGTCTCTCTTCGATCGAGTCCGTTCGAGAATCTTTCGACTTCTGAAACGTAGATTCTTATCGATGAAATTCGAATGAAATTCGTTGACAGGTTGTTGGATCGCCTTGATCGTGTGGAATATTATTATTATTATTATTATTATTATTACTATTATTATGTTATATATTAGTTTTAATATTATTATTATGTTATATGTTATATATTATATTATATATTAGTTATATATATTATATTATATTATTATTACATTATACATTAATTATATATTATTATATTACATATTATGCCATTTTTATTATATTATATATATTATTATGATAATTAATATTATTAATATTACTTGTCGTATTAAACATCACACTTATTTTAATAATTATATATTATATTATTATTATTATATTATATATATTATATATTATATCATATTATATTATTATTATTACATTATACATTAATTATGTATTATGCTATTATTATTATATTATATATATTATTATAATAATTACTATTATTAATATTACTTGACGTATTAAACCTCACACTTATTTTAATAATTATATATTATATTATTATTATTATATTATATATTAGTTATATATATTATATATTATATCATATTATATTATTATTATTATTACATCGTACATTAATTATATATTATTATTATATTATATGTGCTATACATATTATTATATTATATATATTATTATGATAATTAATATTATTAATGTTACTTGTCGTATTAAACCTCGCACTTATTTTTTTATAAAATATCGTGTAAATGTCACGTTATATTTCCAGCGTGTGATAATATATTTTGTGCGTGAAAAATATAGTATTTCCGATATTTTATAATATGCAATATATATACTTTTTCAATATTTAATAACGCAATATATTCAATAATACGCAATGTAGTTTGTTTCAATATTTCTGATAATAGAATACGCCGCCAGATTTGCAATGACATTCGTTTTCAACATCCTTGATAAACAATAGACGTTACCTGACGGCATATTTATTATTATTAGTATTATATTACTATGATTATTATTATATTGTATTACTATTATACAATTAGCATTCAACGCTCCACGTTTTCGAAGATTTCGTTTGTTGTAGTTTCGGAAAGTCCAGAACAAATGATCATTAGACAAAGCTAACCAAAATAAGAATCATTAAATTGATTCTTATACGTGGTCTGTATAAGAATAGACGTTTGTACAAATTTTATGTTGAATATAAATAATAATAATAATCGACAGAAAAGATTATAAACGAGGCACATATAGATAAATTATTACATATAAATTTATGTAAGATGAAAAATTACATTAAATACAAATATGAATGATAATCGACAGAAAATAAATCGAATATAAAAATTCAATTTATTTCCTGTGAACTTAAAACCATTTAACTGCTCACTCTTTACGTTTAATTTGACGGCAAATTAAATTTGGAAAGATGAGAGGGGGACGACGATTAATATCTTACTTTTGGTTCAAAACTATTACAAATTACAGTCGTTAAAACAATTTGTCAATGTTTTCCACGCAGCCGTGACAATTTATAACACTTTCGAAACGAAAAATCAAAACAATAACGAATGTTTGCTGCATTTCGAAACTGGAACATTCGAGATTTAAATATCGAATTATAACCCAGACAAATAAACCGATAAGTGTTCGTCAAGGGAATTGCAATAATCGAACGATCGAGGCGAAAGGAGAAACTGGGCAAAGAACAAAACTGGGAAGCAACTGAAACGCGGACGAGCAATAAATAGGCGGATCGGCCAGTTGAAACGGGGAATCAAATGCGTGCATCGCGTGCGAGGATCTGACTAACTGACTGACCACCGCGGCCGGGGGTTGAACAAACGGTTTAAGGGATGCCAGGATAGTTAGGTGTGCCAGGATGGGACACGTAGACGAGCACCTAACACGCAACTCCGTATAATCGTTACATGCTTTTCCACGTTCACGTGTTTACATGCCTTCTGCCTGCTTGTCTACGTGTGACAGACGAGTCAAGGTGATTTTATTTTAATTATACCGCACGCATGCGGTGCATTAGATCGTCGATTACCGTCTTTCTTTCTTTCTTTTTTTTTTCTTCTTCTTCTCTTCAGCTCATGTGCGCGTCCAGCGGCAATTAGGTAATTGCTTCGTGAATTATTATTTTATGATTTGCACACGAGGCGTATTTAATCTGGGATCTGTGATTGGCGATTCGTTTCTCTTTCTTTCTTTCGTCTCCATTGTTGATCGATGTATCATCGATTGTCGTTGCTCGTCGAAAATTTGATATTGGTTTTAGATTGTCTCGGTTTGCTTTCGTTTCAGTTTGGTCAGCTTCGTCGTTTTCAATTAAATTATCCTTTAATTTCGTTCGTTCGTTCGTTCGTTCGATCGACTCGTCGCCAATTTTAATTCGTTTTATCAAACAACGGTTTTCACAGTCTTCTTTTTTATTGTTTAGAATCGACACGATTCCTTTTCAGATTTGCATTTAATTAGGTCACATTGAATTTTCATACCTATGTACATGGAACAATATAATTAAATATACCTTATCGACCCTAAATCGACGAATTTCTTTTTCTTCTCTTGGCACGAAGAAATTTATTATAATTTGCTCGTAAAAGAAGGAAAGAATAAATTGACGTCGTTGGATCTTTCGAAGAATCAAGTAACTGACAATTGTTTATCACGAAATTACTTTTACTTTAAAGAGTTCGTCCTTACGTCGTTTTCACTTCTTTCTTCAGCTTCCAATTTCCACCGTAATTTCATTGAACAGCGAAAGGGTTAAGCGCAATAATTCGAAATTCGTTCGCAGCAGATAGGAGGAACGCGAAGTTAACGGTGAATAAATTTACAATACACGGGGATTAACGGTCGAACGAGGAGGCTCCAGAACGTCACGGATTTCAAATCACCTGTTTGCAAAGCTCAGCTACCGCATTGAGAATGCGTCTGTTTGCTAACATAAAAGGGATCAAAAAGGGATTATCTGGGCAAACAGGGCATCCGTTACGTTTTATCATGCTTGCTCCTCTCCCCCCTCCCCCCCTCTCTTATTTTTCATCGCACGCGATCGTTCGTTATCACCGTTTTATCGACTCCGCCGCGCAACTGTTAATATTTTCGTATGCCCTTTCAAACGCTTTTATCTTATCCCCGTCGAGCCCTGAGAAATCGAACGAGCAAACTCGTTTTTTGCGTTTCAACAGTCCTCTCTTTTTATTTTTCTTCCTGTTTTTTTTTTTTTTTTTTTTCGTCTTCAACTTCGTTGGAGGACGCGTGTTACTTATCGATAGGATAGATTTACATGCGTTCGTGGAAAATTTGACGAAACGCAAAAATACGAACAACGTGGAGGGATATATAAATATTGGAATCAGCAGGGTGATCAGTTTGTAATTCTATGGATTTTCAGATTGATTTTGTACCTTGGTCGCTGTTCTCGTACGAAAAATAATTGTTACAACAATAATTATAAATATATTAGTGAATTGTTATAATGAAACAAAGGGGGAAATAATTTTCATTTTTAGAAAGAAGGTGAAATAATTCTTTATTTTGTTATTATCTATATTTTTTGTCAACGAATAAAAGAAAAACCAAACTATTATCGTGTCTGATGATTAAATGATGGGAATATGGAATTGTGTACTCTTGAAACAACTCGATATTTTCGAAGGCTGTCAGAACTCGAGTCGAAAATTTCGAATAAGATCCGGAAATTTAAAAAATTCTTGAAAATTACGAAGATCTTGGAATTTCTCAATATCTTGAGAATCTTAAGAATAATATCTGTTCGATGTACTTGACTATATGTAGCCAATGTTTCAGAAGAATTCTCAATAATTTATTTCAAACAAATCGATATAACATATCGGCTCCTCACGTTGTAATAAAACTGAGTTTACACTCGGCGATGTAAAATTCCCGTAATCCCGCGAAACGTGAATTTGAATTTTCAATTTCAATCCTTCGAATTGAAGATCGACTCGCGAGAATCTAGATTCTGGATAGTTTGAAATACGAGATATTTCAATGTACGATGCATTTATATTTGTCTTTGGACACACGGCGTGAACGTTGCTTTAACCAAAGTTGCGCTGGCAATTGATTGCGGACCATAACGAGTGACCGAGCCAACTATTAATATTGTATACTACTATACTGTTAAATATTGTGTATGTTATTAATATTGTACGTATTATATGTATATTACAATATTTGTAGTTGTACTTTACACTTTATACATTTATTATGATATGATACAAATTTAAAATTTTGAACTTTTGTAAATGTTCATTATAAAATACTTTACTATAATTTTGCGTTAGATATGCAGTTCTTAGATATGAAATATGACGATAGATCTTTGACACTGACGAGGATTTAATTGTACTTCAGCAATTATATTGCGATCGAATAATTATTATTTATAAAATAAAATATAATATATATTATATAAATATATTTAGATAAATAATTATAAATTATAGACCAAACCGTGCACAATAATTCGTCGCTTTCTTTTTTTTGAACTCGTCGGTATGATACCACTGGATAGAAATGATTGAGAAATAATTTAACAGGTTCATTACTTGTTTTGCCTGAGTTATACCTAAATATACTTAAAACTGAGAGAATATTGCAATTCTTGCAAGAGGTTAAGTAGATTCGAATTTCTGGTCATTGGATTCGAACGCTTCATAACTTAGTTCAATTAATCCCTTAAATATCAGTTTCAAGTACAGTTGTAAGTACTCTGAGTAGCTAAATTCGAGTAGATTTAGTAGTCTCGAATACTTGTGAACTCAGAAGTAAATTCTACGTTAAAGTTATGTTAAATATTAATAATTAATATTAAAATATTACAATGAAACAGAAACGATAAGAGACGATAATTTCTACTCCGGTCAGATACATTCGTTTTCATTTTCATTGAGTTTGATCGCACCTTCTCCATTGAACAATATATTTTTGACATTTCTGTGTGTCTCATCCTCTTGATCGAGCCTATCGAACTGTGCACCACGAGCGACGGAAACAAATTTCATTCGTCACGATGGAATTTCGATCAGGAAGCGGGGAATCGTCGCGTCATCCTCCCACGCGACGACGTACGCACGTACGTATGTATATAAAGAAAATTGTGCCATCTGCAAATGAAGTAGAAACAGCGAGCATGAGCTGGCTAGGGCCAGTGGCGATGATGAGCCTACGATCCGATCAACAGCTGCCCTTCTCGGCCATATGGCATCCATCGAGCGTGCGCCACTCTTCTCTCCTCTCTTCTCCTCTCGTCGCGTCTTTGCCGGGCGCGCGCCACCAAAGCCACCCTCGTGCGAGCACATCTGATAAGAGATCACTGGCCGCTGATAAACTGACCGAGCCGAGGCTACGCCTAATAAATCCACCGGGGCGCGAGTCCCGTGAAAAAAGAGAGAGAGAAAAAAAAAAAACAACACAGGGACACAGGGCCGCTGTCGTTGTCGTTGCTGAATATTCGATTTTACGCTGAATTTACAGCGAAATTCCGTCGTTTGACGGAAGTGACAGTTGTCGTTTTTTTTTTTTTTTTTTTTTTTTTTTTTTCTTTTTTTCCCTTCTTTCGTTCTCTTCTTTCGGTGATTACCACCGAGATGGTCGGATTTATTAGCTTGCAATCGATTCGGGAATCTTTTTCATTTCTATCTATGTTTGCCTTGGACTCGTTTTTATTTATCCATTTGTTTAACCGTCTGTGATTCACGTTGTTTATTTGTTTTCGTAGATTTTATTCATTCGTTTGTTTGCTTAATTCTCCATGTTCAGCGTCAACGATTATGTCCTTTATGTCCAATAAAAATGGTTGCTAGATAACTCGTGACGTGATAGGGAAAGTGGGATTTATTAGCTTGCAGTCGATTCGGGAATCTTTCTTGTCTCTATGTTTGCCTTGGACTCGTTTGTTTATACGTTTTTATTTATTTATTTGTTTAACCGTCTGTGATTCACGTTATTTATTTGTTTTCGTAGATTTTCTTCGTTCGTTTGTTTGCTTAATTCTTCATGTTCGGCGTCAACGATTATGTCCTTTATGTCCAATAAAAATGGTTGCTAGATAACTCGTGACGTGATAGGGAAGGTGGGATTTATTAGCTTGCAGTCGATTCGGGAATCTTTCTTGTCTCTATGTTTGCCTTGGACTCGTTTGTTTATACGTTTTTATTTATTTATTTGTTTAACCGTCTGTGATTCACGTTATTTATTTGTTTTCGTAGATTTTCTTCGTTCGTTTGTTTGCTTAATTCTTCATGTTCATCGTCAATGATTATATCCAATAAAAATGGTTGCTAGATCACTCGTGACGTGATAGGTGAGGAAAAATATATTTTCTAGTTTCTAATATAATTTCATGTGTAGCGGAATTTGAATTGTTATTGCTCGAATACGTGTCTTAATATTTGAACAGAATAGAATACTATTCTAGTTATTAATAGAATTATTTTGACCTGATGATATAATATTTCGAATTATTAATATTCGAAATATTAAGATGAAATAGAGATTTGAAACTGAGACATGAAGAAATAGAGATTTATATAAGAGAAAATTTACTGCAATTTAGGTGATTTTCTATTGTAACTTCTGCTGTAACTTTGTCTTTTAAATACAGCTCAGATACATTTAACGGAACGAATTCTATTTTCCTCGGAAAATTTCCGTTTCAATTATCCTTCGGATCCCTCTTTATAATTCCCTTTCGATAAAACTTTTCAATCGCGCTGAATAACAAAAGGTAAATGTTGTTAGTTTTCTTGAAATTGTTCAAAATGTTAAAACATTATTGAAACATTTTACAAGACAGACATTAATCCTGAGAAATTATTAACAAATTACGTGATATTACGCAAATGTTTTTTATAGTAAATCATTACACTTTTACATGACAATAATTAAAACGAATGGATCTGTACAATCACGTATCTATTTAAACAGAACTAATTAATAATATGAATTTTAACAAAAATATCCACATTTTTTCTAACAATTGTAAAATAAAAAATCTGAAATCCTTATCACGATATTCTACAACAAATCATTACAATTTCAATGACAATAATTAAAATATATATACTAATTATACAATCACATTTCTGTCAAAACAAAAATCAACATGGATTTTAGCAATAATATCTCTTCTTTTCTAGCAATTGTGAAATAAAAAAAAAAATTAGATCTCTAATAATAGTTAACAAAATATTCTACAATAAATCATTATAATTTAGCAAAAGTTAAAATAAAATTAAATATATATGATAAAATATATAATAAAATAAATAAATAAATATAAAAAAGATATAATAAATATATATAATATGTAATAAATAAATAAATAAATAAAATATATATATATAATAAAATGTATAATAAAAAAAAATTGAATTAAAATAAATACATATTAAATTATATATTATAATAATATATATTATAATATAAATTATATATTATAATAATATATATTATAATATAAATTATATATTATAATAATATATATTATAATATAAATTATATATTATAATAATATATATTATAATATAAATTATAGATTATAATAATATTAAATTATATAATACAGTAATATATAACACAAAATTAAAATATATTAATATATAATCACATTTCTGTCGAAACAGAGACCAAATCGTGAATTTTAACAAAAATATTCGCGTCGATTGCAAAAATTGACAAGCTTGGTAATTATAGTCAATTATTTTCATAAATAATTCGAACTCTAAGACACTGGCAAACGTTATTTATTTACCGATTGATTCGCCACGTCGCACGCACGCACGAGAATACGTGTCTCTCAGCACGTGACGTCGGTAGTAAATAGTACACGTTCGTCGATTCGTGGCAAAGAATTTATAGCGGGGAGGAGCAAACGGAAGCTCGAAAGGATTTCAAGAAATCCAGCATCCACTCGTCCGTACCCTCCGACATTTGGACACGATAAATATTTTCCAGGACAATGAGCGACGTTGAAACGCTTTGTTCTCCTTTCGAGAGCGTTCTTGCGGCTTTCGATTGGAACCACGAAGGGAAAAGGAGAGAATCACCGCGACCGGAAGTCGGGGACGATCCGCCTGCGCATCCGGCCACGCGTCGCCACAAGCCAATTAATTCATTACTACCCTCTATTTTTCTCCCTTTTTCCTCCTACCCCTTCTGCCTCGTGTGTTTATAAATTTCTGTCACCTCTTCGCCGCTTAAAAAATATCGATCTGGGTCGTTTGTCGCGATACTTTGACGGCTGGGTGTCTATTCAAATTCTGTCCTTTTAATTTATTTACTTTTTATTTGTTTATTTTCTTTTAATTTAATTTAATTTAATTTTAATTTTGCTTAATTTAATTTTAATTTTATTTAATTTAATTTATTTACATTATTTTATTTAATTTGTTACTTAATATTGTAAGTTTGTAGGGAATGGCTCGTTTATGAAAATATATAAAATAAATAGATTTATATAAAATATATAAAATATTAAAATAAATAGATTTATATAAAATATATAAAATATTAAAATAAATAGATTTATATAAAATATATAAAATATTAAAATATATCAGTAGAATTTGAATCAATTAATAACTTTATTTACCTTCCTAACTGACGAATAGTAATTATGTAAAGAGATAATGAGTAAATTCGACACATCTATTGTAAAATTGAGTTAAATTATGATGAAATTACAAATTGATTGAATTCCTCAATTATGAAGAAATTACAATTTTCTTTTTTTTTAAGATTTGTTGCCCAAATTTGTCGATATTATTGGCAAAACTTAAACGTTCAGCAATTCAAGTATCAAGTAAATTTCTTTATTCAAAATATTCTGAAATATTTTAACTTTCACTATTTGTTAATTTCAATTTCATTTCAGATAGCTGTCAATCGTAGCAATCGTGTTTCTTTCTCTATAAATAATTTAAAAATGTCTTTATGTTTATTTCACGACAAGTGTTCAAATACTTTATGTATGTAGATGATATAAATCATTTATTCTGTAACTTTTTTCTCATCTTCGAATGAACTTTCATTTTAAAAACATGCCTCGCATAATTGATCTTCATGATTTTTCGCACGTGAGCAAAGATTAAAGTCAAAATTGAACCTAATTCTCTGTGAAGAAAGCGATTGACCAATATCAAGCTCAGCGAGCCACGTTAGCCAGGCAATTAGTCTTGCATTATTCATTGATCTGGAAATTCTTTTCAGAACACTTCCTAACTCTAATAACAACATCTTTTAGATCGAAATTGATCTTTGTCACAAAATCGTTCTCCAGTACGTGTAGCTAAACATTCTCCAATGTAATTTAATAATAATTAAAATAAATCGATCTATACAATCACTAGTCTGTATCTAACAAGCAGAAATCTACAGTGGGTCAAAAAAGTGTTGGCAGACTTGCGTTTCTTGATGCGATACCTTTGTGAAAATCAACACTATAAAATTAACAAAAGGACAAAATCCGTAAATAGTTCACTACATGAAAAAGTAATGTGCACAGTAGCAATTTTCAATAACGAGTTATACAGTAATAATACAGGAAATATAAAAATTCGAGAATCAAGAAAGTCTTCTTCTCTAGTGTCTAATCTGCATTTAATGGCGGAATGTTGATAAAAAAATGACAAAATATTCCTTTGAAATGTTACTGCGCCGAGATAAAATTCTTTAAACATATTTTTTATTCTGTTCAAAGGCATCGTAGAGAAAAACCTTTTCGATTCTCGAATTTTTATATCATTGTATTATTATTATTCTGCTATTAATAATTAATTGGAAATTACTACCCTGTTAATTTTACAGTAAACTATTTATAAAAACAAATCTTTTTTAACGTTTGTCCCCGCGAAAATATCGCAAGAAAACTAGTATGCACCGATACTTTTTTCATTCACTGTATATTAATTTTAACCCCTTGCGCGGACCATAACGAGTGACCGAACCGTATACAATAATTCTTTTCCTTTTGAACTCATCGGTATGATAGCCACTGGATAGGAATTATCAAGAAGTAATAAACTTATTATTCGTTTTGCCCGGATTAAATATATTTAATATATTTAAATATATTTAAATAAATATATTTAAAACTAATATATAACTTAAATATATTTAAATATATTTAAAACTAAGAAAATGTTGCAATTTCAGACAAAAAATTCTCGACGTGGTAACTTTGAAAGACGAAAATTTCTGTCTCCTTGCGAGCGATCCAACTCCGTAGGAACTTGGTCGAAGAGTAGAAAACACACTCGAACGCCAAGATGATAATGGAAACTTTCAAAATGACCGATTAATCCTCGGATCGAGCGAGCCCGGGACGGTCTACAAATTCTGAGCAACGAGTACAACATCTCTGGCACAATGGCCGGCTGATTGGAAGTCACGTGCCGGTGGCAATGAATTCGAATATTGAGGTCACGTGTCGAGCCGCGTTTCCGTGAACGACGCAGCCGAAAGTCACCCCTAAACGTCGGACCCCACGACGACGCGAACCCTCCATAGCCAAACGTCATTCCGCGTCGTTTCCAGGAGGTGGAGCCCGTTTCCGCGATCAAACCAAGATAGTTGCGTGCTCGATCTCATCCTTCCTCTTTATATGGGTATTTTCGAGAGAGAGAGAGAGAGAGAGAGAGAGAGAGAGAGAGAGAGAGAGAGAGAGATCAGGAAGTGAGATTTTATTTTGGATAAAACAGCTCTTGGTCATTTAACACGTTAAACGCCGAGACTTGTACAACTCTCTTATTCTTATGTATCATAAAATTTGCATTTCCAATATTCGAATGTCATTTCTTTCATTTTACAATCATCCGTTTAACACTCGCAATTTTTTGGGAGACGCGCGACTCACTCCCCCATTTCTGATCTTATTCACTTAAATGAGGAATTTTGAGTCACTTGTTTGTGAAGATATTGAATTCAGGTAACGAAGTCTTAATTTGTAGTTAAATAAGTGTATATATATATATAAATTGATATAAGAATTCTGTTTAAAATTAATAAAAAAATTAAATTATATCAAAAATTTATAAAATGACAAAAAAGGTAATTGGAATAAATTTTATAATTGTTGATAAAAAAAATTTGTCATGATGACACACATACACACACACACACACATTTTTTTTCTATAATTTTATACATATATATATATATATATATTCTATAATTATATATATATAATTTCTAGATATTTTATATATATATATATTTTATATAATTATATATATAATTTCTAGATATTTTATACATATATATATTTTTTCTATAATTATTTATATATATATTCTAGATGAATAAATAAATATATAAAGTGGTAACATTTTCGGTGCCAAAGGTTTTTGTATCTATAAATATATTTAGTTTAATAAATAACTTATCTGCACAAATTAAGACTGCGTTATTTAAATTCAATGTGTTTGCAAACAATTGCAAAAATTAATTAGTCTCTATTCGAATAAATAAGATCGTCTCTCTGATTCTTCCCCGTCTTCCAGAACTGAGAGATATGACATTCAAATTCTTGTTTGCAATATCTTTAAATACAAAACGTAATTTGAAGACAAATTTTATTAAATGTTCAATAAATTGTATCAGTATCAAATGTATTTAAAATGCACGAGTTCATGGTGTGAAATTGTATGACTATGGCAGAGAGCAAGTTGTAAGCAATTTCATAGAAATTTAGTGTTATTTATCGTTAACAAACGAATTTTCAAATTTAATCACTAATTAATTATTGACCACTGTGTCAATTTGACAAGGGACAAATTAAGTTGTAACTGATGAGGATTAACGTGCACACATATTCCCTCCCGTTCAAACATGCTAATTATTATATTTGCTCCAAAGTTGGAGGAAAATCACGTTGTAATAGTTCATTTAATTTGATAACTCGTGTTGCAAGTGTACACAGTATTAACAATTTAAAATTCACAGTTTGCATGGAATGCCGAACTTTTATCAAAATTCTTAAACAGAAGTGTCAAGTACATAAAGCTACCAACGATCAGAGTATAAAATGTGCATTAATGGAGAAATTAAAATTTGTAATACTATAAAAAAGAAATTTATTGTTAAAAAAATCATTTAGATATCTAGAAATGCATGATTGCGAATTTATAAAATTCATAGAGAAAATTATAAGTAGGTTATTGATTATTTTACCTTCTTTATCTAGTGATAAAGAAACAGTTGAAGAATTATGAATCTACAAAAAGATAGAAGTAACTGAATGTGTTAGATAAATAAACACAAACAGACATGTTTAAACTCATTGATATAATTGAAATATAATTACTGTACATATAAATGATTATAATTTATAATTATTATAAATATATTAATATATATTATTCTAATTTTAATATATTATAATTTTATTTATAATTATAATATAATTTTTATAATATATTAATAATTATAATATTATTTTAGTATTATATAATATATTAATATATTAATAATTATAGTATTATTTAATAATTATAATATTATATTAATAATTATAATATTATTTTATATTATTTTAGTATTTATAATATATTAATAATTATAATATTATTTTATCATTATATAATTATAATAATTTTAATATTATTTAATATTATTTATATTATATTAATATTATTAATATATTATTTTTATTATAAATATAATATATTATAACTTTATTTAATCTATTTATTTAATATATTAAATCTACATATTATCATGTTTTAATTACAATATATAAGATTTTAATTATAATATATTAAATCTACACATTTTACGAAGAATTATAAAATACTATTGCAAATCTATAAAATTTCCCTGCGAGGGAAACCACAGGATTGACCATTCTAATTTTCGTTAACTTTTCGACGTATTTAAGAGCCGGTAAGGACGGTAATTTGTGAAATTTTCATCTTTAATTTCAAATTAACCTTCGAGTCAAACATTTTACAAAATCGAAAACCGATCTCTGTGCCGATTGTTTAAACAAACTTTACACGAAATAATTCAGATTTTCTGAATTTCTCGCCGACTATGAACAAAATCTGAACTTACCCTCCCTCCCCCATTTTTGCACCAAAGTCTCCGATTGTGGTTGGTCGAAAGTGACTGGAGACCTTCAGATTCTTCTCTCCTTTATCCTCGTCTATTGTCGTGACTACGACTATTCCCAGAGGAGAGAAGGTGGAGAGTTTCTCCGTTGCGTGTTCGCAGGGACTGGCTGCACGCTTCTCGCGCGGACACTGACAAATATAACGCGTGGCTCGGCCACGTGGACGCCTAATTGACGCTACCGCGGCGTCACGTGCCAGCTATAATGCTCCGTAATAAGCGACCTCGCGGATACGCTTCTTTAATGGTCCGTTTCGTGAAAATTTTAACACCCGACGGTGTTGAAAAACAAGAACTCTCATGGAGTTGCTTCGATGCATCGTGTTCCGATTCTCTTCGCCTCCACTCCAATAAATTGATGGTCTTTCTTCATTTTTAAATCTTGTATCGACTATATTCTGCGACGTGTTTCACGATTACTTATTAACTTGCTTTATTTTTCTCTTATTTTACTGAATATTTCGGCTTTTCTCATCGACGCCTTATTTTTTGATAAAAATTTCCAATTTCTATTGAGATTTTTCCACGACAGTGTTTTTGTAATTTTAAATGACACGTAGAAAAATTGCAAGATTTAGCACTTAAGATTCCGCCTTATTTTGATACTTTGAACGTTTGAATATTAAAGCTTTTCCCATAGACGCCTTATTTTTTGATAAAATTTCCAATTTCTATTGAGATTTTTCCACGACAGTGTTTTTGTAGTTTTAAATGACACGTAGAAAAATTGCAAGATTAATTCTTTTAGCACTTAAGACTCCGCCTTATTTTGATACTTTGAACATTTGAATATTTCAACTTTTCCCATAGACGCCTTATTTTTTGATAAAATCTCCAGTTTCTATTGAGATTTTTCCACGACAGTGTTTTTGTAGTTTTAAATGACACGTAGAAAAATTGCAAGATTAATTCTTTTAGCACTTAAGACTCCGCCTTATTTTGATACTTTGAACATTTGAATATTTCAACTTTTCCCATAGACGCCTTATTTTTTGATAAAATCTCCAGTTTCTATTGAGATTTTTCCACGACAGTGTTTTTGTAGTTTTAAATGACACGTAGAAAAATTGCAAGATTAATTCTTTTAGCACTTAAGACTCCGCCTTATTTTGATACTTTGAACATTTGAATATTACAGCTTTTCCCATAGACGCCTTATTTTTTGATAAAATTACCAATTTCTATTGAGATTTTTCCACGACAGTGTTTTTGTAGTTTTAAATGACACGTAGAAAAATTGCAAGATTAACTCTTTTAGCACTTAAGACTCCGCCTTATTTTGATACTTTGAACGTTTGAATATTTCAGCTTTTCCCATAGACGCCTTATTTTTTGATAAAATTACCAATTTCTATTGAGATTTTTCCACGACAGTGTTTTTGTAGTTTTAAATGACACGTAGAAAAATTGCAAGATTAACTCTTTTAGCACTTAAGACTCCGCCTTATTTTGATACTTTGAACGTTTGAATATTTCAGCTTTTCCCATAGACGCCTTATTTTTTGATAAAATTACCAATTTCTATTGAGATTTTTCCACGACAGTGTTTTTGTAGTTTTAAATGACACGTAGAAAAATTGCAAGATTAACTCTTTTAGCACTTAAGACTCCGCCTTATTTTGATACTTTGAACGTTTGAATATTTCAGCTTTTCCCATAGACGCCTTATTTTTTGATAAAATTTCCAATTTCTATTGAGATTTTTGCACATCCTGTTTCCACGACAGTGTTTTTGTAGTTTTAAATAATACGTAGAAAAATTGCAAGATAGAAAAAAGGTCAACCCTGCCTCCATTTGTACTACGAAATGTAACTATATAAATGTAACTATATAATAGAATGAATGAATTAAACGTTGAACGTGTCGACATATCTTTCATTTTCTTGAATCTAGCTTTCACTGCAATCGCGTCGGAGGAAGAGAATCGTGCAAAAAGTAGACGAGAAAGGAGATTCGCCGAATCTTTAGACAAATCTGGACAAATTTGGACAAAATGTGAGGAGACAACAATTGCTCGATCACGATACAAGATTGTTTGTTTGTTTAATTTTATCACTTGTTCAGAAGCTCTCTATTTTTATAAATATTGTACAGTAATTGAAATGAGATGAATATTATTGATAATGAATTTTAAATGACACAAATAACTGGGTAATGTTGTAAAACATTTCAATGTTATAAAATTAATAATATTATAAAT
Source organism: Frieseomelitta varia (assembly GCF_011392965.1). Classification (NCBI taxonomy): domain Eukaryota; kingdom Metazoa; phylum Arthropoda; class Insecta; order Hymenoptera; family Apidae; genus Frieseomelitta; species Frieseomelitta varia. The sequence continues at coordinate 91,093 of NW_025110110.1, read as the reverse complement.
ATTGTTGTAATGTAATATTTTATATGAGAAATGAGAATATTTTCTTCCGCAGACAGGACGTGACAGTTTCGCATGTAGCGAGATGCTCTAATAGTAAAATGGTAATTTGTCCAGAAAATATGGAAACTCGAATCAATAAAACCGAGAAACTCCAACATGTTTTATGTTATACGAATTTAACCGTGATTTCAAAGCTGCTGCAGCTCGTACACATTTGTGTACTATAAGAGGAATATATTAGCTATGTTGCTAAAAGCACAAAAAATGGTTTTCTCGTTTTTAACACTGGAACTGCCATAGTGATCAAAATGACGAGAAAATTCATAACTTTTATAGTCGTGAAACAGCGTAGTTCTAGAAATTTCAATGATTTTTCTCAAAATATATAAAATAAAAACTTGTGTATTCCATTGTATTGTAAATTTTTTTTTATTTTAGTCGTCGATAGTTTTATTATTAAAGAAAATAATTTCTTGATGAATTATGAATTATGTCGTGGTCGATCATCATACTGCGATGAGGAACCTTCTGAAAGTTTCTCTAGAAGATTAGTTTGCATAAAAAGAATAACAGCGGATTTTGTTTTAAAAATTACAAGAAGACCAGAACTTCTTGAAAAGGAAGTGAGAAATAATGTTGGAGAACATATTGTAGATGAACCTGTGTAACTATATTACAAATAACAAAATGACATCGACTTACGAACACATGTTAATCCTTTGGTCCAAATTTCTTTGAGAAGGTTCCAAAACTCGGATAATTCCAGTAGAAGCTTCGAAAATTTTGAAAACACTTCGTAGATAAAAGATACGTTTCAGAGAAAGATCTTTGGCGATGATTCAGCACTCTAGGTTGGCTTTTTCATTTTCTCGTTACTAGATTCGTTACGTTGATGTTTAAGTGAAGTTGTAAAAGTCGTTACTAGATTCGTTACATTGATGTTTAAGTTCAGCAAACATAATAAAAATGTCTGACCTTCGGGAATTGCGAGAGATATCCGAGCAGAGAAAGGACTCGTTTGCAAAAATTTTACAAGATATGCTCTGTGTGATAATACATGCTAAATATATGCTGTCTTTTGTTATTTTCCGAGGTCAGACGAGAAAGAAATATTTTTATCAAGCTTACACTGTAATCCAATGAACTTCGTGACGAGCATGAGCAAATCTCAAGTCACGTATAAAAAATTGAAGGTGGCGTTGAATAAGTGAAGGAAATTCCAGTGTAATTTTCAGATTTTCGTGCAGAATATTTTTGAGAGTGTGAATTCAAAATTAACGAAAATTCATTATTCTCGAATCTAGATAGAAAATTGTTCTACCTATTAAATGTTATAGAAAGCACTGTACTTTGAATATTTTACATACTTTTTTCGTATTATATCCATTCTGAGCAATTTTTCAAAAACACATAAAAATCCGTAATCCAGTAATTAATATAATAATATTATATTGTACTTAATAAATAAATTAGACAGTTGATTCTTTATATAGAAAATATTATCAAATATTTAATAAATACGTGCAAATATACGAGATAGTAATCTATAATTTTATAAAATAGAATTGTATTTAATGAAACAAACAAATGGATATAATATAAGAATAAATGTTATCGCAGAATAAATGTTGAAAAAAAATGTCTAGTATGAAAGTTACTAATTTTCAACATCATTTTTAATATCACTTTTCAATCTAATTTTTAATATTTTTAATATATTTTAAAATTTTTAATATTATTATATTTTCAATATAAACATCTCACAGATATCACGAAAATATTTAAACAGTCAGAATATACTGATTACATCGATAGGCCTCGATATTCACTGGGACCATATTAAATTATTTTGTATATATTACATTAAATTATTTGGTACGTTACATTATCTTGTACAATATAATATATAATTTTGTATATATTACATTAAATTATTTTGTACGTTACATTATTTTGTACAATATATAATATATTTACAATTATTCCAGTTTGATTTCAAATTTTACCAACAAAATTACAATAGTCATCTCTCATTATAGTATTAATGAAATTTCAAGATATTTTTGTATAATGCATATATCACATTCATAAAACATGAATAATATACTCGCATATTCGAAAAATCTCAATTTTCAATTGGACCACGTTCAACAGTTACGAAATGCTCAAGATGTGAAATAAATTATGTACATCGAATCAAACTTACAATAAATAGTTCTTAAATTCTAGATTTAGATTTTAGATCAAATTTTACCAACAACACAGTTGCAATAATTGCCTCCCATTCATGAGACATGTGTGACATATTCACTTATTAATAAGCCTCAATATTCAGTGAAACATTGAATACTAAATACAAGTTTACAATAAACATAATACAACAATATAATATTATTATTATAATATAATATAATATGCAATACATATCATCTCTGCAATAAATATCCACTTCTGTATATATTATGTTATTATTATATTATAATAATATAATAACAATATATTATTATTATAATATAATATAATATGCAATACATATCATCTTTGCAATATCCACTTCTGTATATATATTACATTATTATTATATTATAATAATAAAATAGCAATATAATATTATAATATTATAATAATATAATAGCAATATAATATTATTATTATAATATTATAATAATATAATAGCAATATAATATTATTATTATTATAATATAATATAATATGCAATACATATCATCTCTGCAATAAATATCCACTTCTGTATATATTATATTATTATTATATTATAATAATATAATAACAATATATTATTATTATAATATAATATAATATACAATACATATCATCTTTGCAATATCCACTTCTGTATATATATTACATTATTATTATATTATAATAATAAAATAGCAATATAATATTATAATATTATAATAATATGATAGCAATATAATATTATTATTATTATAATATAATATAATATGCAATAAATATCATCTCTGCAATATCCACTTCTGTATATATATTACATTATTATTATACTATAATAATAAAATAGCAATATAATATTATAATATTATAATAATATATATTATAACAATATAATAGCAATATAACATTATTATTATTATTATTATATAATATAATATGCAATACACATCATCTCTGCAATAAATATCCACTTCAGTATATATTTCTAAATTGATTTCGAATTTTATCGAACTCGTAATTGCAATAATACTTGTTCCATAGTGTAAAGTATCAATATCAATATCGAAACATTTCCGTATATAACAGCAAACGTATCGCAAAACTTCCCAGCAGCTTAGTGTCTTCGTACTGTCAGAATCTCGTCCGAATCTCAGAACGAGGAGAGCATAGGCAGCCAGCACTTTCGGTTTCTTGATTCGTTCCGTGCTCGAGACGATGAGGATGCGGACGAGGACGAAGTGTCCTCCGTCGTCCATTAATCTATCCGGAGTAGCGTGGCAGTTTTTTCTCCCTGGATCCTCGAACCGCGTTGCGTGATGTCGTCTCCCCCCCCCCCCC